>NC_079905.1:8767079-8901182 GCF_024868665.1 Triplophysa rosa | reverse complement strand
AGAGAGAGAGAGAGAGAGAGAGAGAGAGAGAGAGAGAGAGAGAGAGAGAGAGACGTGTGTGTGTGTCACTATCAGTCTGACAGCGGGGCCTGTTTGATGCTGAATGACTCGCAGTTCTAGATTTTACGTAACACCGTCTGTGAGATTTAATTTAAGGTCTGAAATGGTCTATGACATTTTTATAATGACTGTTAATGACATAAAACTCCGAGTGGCATGATTTTTAAATGCTGTAGCTAACAGAACAGTTAACCGGCTAACGGTCTGCTGTCGCGAGATCAAGATCTGTCTGGACGTTTGCACTGCGGCGCGCCATGTGCGGGTTTTGCTCATGCTGTACTCGCGGCAAATGTACATATTCTTCATATTCCGTATCAGTCAGCAGAGATTTTTAAAGATATTCAGAGATACCAGTTACACAGCGTCTGCCATTTACCGCTGCTGTATAGTGTGGAAGCTTCTAGCTGGTTTCGAACCTAAACACTAGCAGTTACGCTTGTAATGCATGCAGTGAAACCCATATTGTGTTTTAGGCTATAAGTACTTACAAAAAGCGGTCCTATCGTAGCTTTCCGTATTTAGCAACCGTATCTATAGGGTGCCTTTCTCAACCTCCTCCTACTGTACAGATTCACTAAAACAAACAAAATGGCGACGCCCCCTCCCGCCGTGAGGTTCCTTTAAAAATGAGCCGAATGTTTAGGGAGACAGATGATGTCACACCAGCTAATATAGTCTACTGGAATAGTGTGTAACAGAAACGCACAGTTCACACAGAACATCGCATCTTGGAGTGAAATATTAATGTTTTAACTATGAAATTATATATGTAGCATTGTTAAAAACTGGCTCAAACAATTAAATGGGTCCTGTTGGACATGTGACAAAATAAATAAGTTTCTCAGAAACGATACAGACGGTTTGGGCAGTTCACCGTATGTGAATATGAGTAATGCATAACGATGAAGCAAACATCACACATGATAGGAAATTACACTTCTTTAACTAGCCTAGGCCTATATATTTAGGAAATTTAAGGTTTTGAAATGAAACGATACTTCCTTTGGAGAACTACTTAATTTGTTTTTTATAAAAAGTGGCAAACTGAACTATTTGCTTTAGGTTCATTAGCCTACTAATTATTTATAGGAAATTTTTAAACGTTCACCAAGCTGGCTCAGTGATAACCTTAAAGGGAAAAAACAAACACAAGACACAAAAACATGATATTGCATCTACTGCAAATGCAAAGTCTGTAATATTTTCACTAAAGATGTTTAATACTCAAAAAATCCCAATTTGTAGCCACCTGATGGTGCTCACACTCCATCCCACATAAAACCCACTGCAGTCTGACTCTGCATAAGCCTCACATTGCCTTATGGATATGAATGCAAGAAATAAGAGATGAGCTTGACGCAGCTTGATCTGTTATCATACTTTTTCATTTTATAGCATCTTTAATCCTTTAAAGAAATATGTTGTTCCTCAGCAGCATTAATTGAACAGGTTGTCACATGTTACCATTGTACACTGTAGAAAGTATTTTCTCTTCAATGAGATGATTTCTCAAAAGTGTCTAGTGGTAAATACATGTATTGTGTTTGTGACTGTTATTTTAGCTTGCTATTTAACTTGTATACAGCATATTAAGCTTTTATACTGCATTTGTCGTGATTCTGCCCCATCTTGTCATGTCTTTCTTGATCTTGCAGCAGAATCACGGCAGGATCCCTTGTTTTATGTGAGAAAGCCATGAGTTGTTTACGTTTTTACATCGCATGTGCTTTCTCGTGTCTTGTCATTGGCCCCGCCCCTCTCGTTTCATGTATTGCTTCCCTGCCGTGTCTAATGTTTCCCACCTGCCCTCGTTGATTACCCTTCGTTTGTCTTCCCTTTAAAATGCCCTCATGTTTCATTGTCTTGTTGCTCGGTCATTGTATATGGTGTCTTTGGTTGAGTTCCACGTCTTGATGTGGCCAGTGATTACCTGTTTTCCCACGCTCGTGTTCCTGTTTGCTGTGAAAACCCCCGTCAAACTAGTAAGTGTTCAGTTTAGTTTATGTCTAGTGTTGTTTATTTTCAGTTTAGTGTTAGTTAGTCTTCATCCTGTTATAATCTTATTGTATTATGTTTTCCCCCATCGTGGGTTTTGTGTTTGTTAAAATAAAAATCCTTGTTAACCCCTTCATCCCCCGCTCCCTGCAATTGGGTTCTCCACACCTGTGGATTTCATGACAGCATTATCACTGTTTTGGAGTAGGTAAAATTCACAACCTAACAATGATCACAGATAGGTGGAACAATGTATGGGATTAAGACTACACAGTTTTTTTACTCTAAAAAGTGATGAAACTTAATGAACGAAACACTCAGATAATACATACAATTACAGAACTTAACATCTTTATATAGTGAACCAAAGGTCAAAAAGCGGCACTCACTTAATCCTTGGTGTTTCGAGTCAGATCCGTGGACGTGGCTTGTTGGTTTTGACTAAATCTTTGGTGTTTCAAGTCTTACGAAACCTTTACCCTAACCCACACCCTAACCCTAACCTTACTCTAACCATCTAAACTACCTATGATTGTTAAAATTGATGAAAAAACACGTTTGGGTGATCACGTCTGACTCGGAACACCAAGGATTTAGTGAGTGCCGTCAAAAAGCATTTGATGCATACAGTATGAACCTGTGCGTGATGACCCTCCTAAAGTATTTTGAATAAATCATGCTGGGTGCTTGAGGGGAAGGAATAGAGATGGCCATTTCCAGCATGTTACCTTAAGGGTGAGGGCTTTCAGAGTCTGAGAGTATGAATTTCCATTACTCCTCCATGACAACTGAATTGCTGACTTTTAATTGGAAATGATCATAACTGGTGAGCTTTACTGTGGAGGCCTTTGTCATGCATTTATTCTAATATGGTGATCACAGTGTCATCGAATGAGACATCCATCAAATCTCAGGGCAGCGACACATTTGTTCCTCACCAACGGAAAGGAAAGTGACCTTGGAAGTTTACAATGGAAAAAACTAAGCACATTCTTTCCTCATGCAAACGGACTGTCCTCCGTTTCTTCTCATTTTGGACCAAATATTGTCACAGGGCGTTTTGCCTTTGTCGGTTGTGTCATCCAACTGGGCTGGATAAGTGCTTCATAAGTCTCAGTTGAGGTTCGAGAGCAGCGTGTTTAATCAGGCCTCTAAGAATCTCATTACCGCATGGATTCGGGCAGATGCAGCCGAAGAGTGAAACACAGCGGAGACATCTGCACTCGCTTTCTTGAGTAGCCATGAGTGCATTTGCAATCTGAATCTGCAGCCAGTGGGAAATGAGAACACCAGTATAGGATCTGCTGCAGGTATTAAGGCATGGCGATTGCACGGGAAGCCAGATATGAGAACTCACCAGTGAGTGGTTTGTTGTACATGTGGAAGGGTAAGGTGTTGATTTAAAACTTAAGATCTTATTTTAGGCTACAGAATGCAGTCTGCAATATGTATGTGAGTCTTAGATTATCACAATCCCTTGACTCTCTCTCTATTCAGCGGAAGGCTTAATGTTGATGTAATTTCTGCACCACTAGCATTAGAAACCAGAACTGTGCTGCAAAAAATATATTTTTATATACCAATACACATCCCAAACACATACCGGTTAAACCAATATTGCTGCGCATTAAAAGCGCCACAGAGATGGCACACATTTCAAAAAGCAACATATGAAAAACTTGTTTTTTATTAGAAAGGAAAACGTATCTGAGCATTGAAATATTTCCCACATCACCTCTAAAAGCACTATATGCTAAGAGCACTACAAAATGCTGTGGTGTCATCTACCACTTCCCTGCGGTAAAGAGAAATTTTACAAGTAACCTTGATCTCACTATTGGTGTGAAATGATGTAGAAAGAAAGAAATTTGCTGGTTCTTCTGAAAGATATTTATGCGCTTGAAGCTGTTGCGTTATAAAACGTGGCAGCACTGAGATGAAAGGCTGGACATGAACTTTACTGTGACAGAGAATATAAACTGTAGACTACAGGATTATATGACTGCATCTGAATGGTTTGATGTGGGTTTTCGTTCCCTAGAGATGAAGCATATTCAACAAAATAGGACCGACGGAGAGATAAAAAAAATCATATATAATATAATTGCAACACAAAAATAAGTTTGCAGGTTTGCTCTGATAGGGATATGGATGGCAGCGAACTTGCAAAATGCAATGAAACTACAAGTATTTTATTGTCGCCAAAGAGCCATTTTCGACTCGAGATACACGCATAAATAAAAAACACAGTTGGTCTCCCCTTAAATCATGATATTAATAGTACATTTAATAATTCATAATATACAAATAGAAAACATTCCCCATACGCCATGCTATTTTTCTGATTTGTTTCATTGTTGATGTAAAAGGTGGTGTACCCTATTTTGATTCAAATTCATATCAAGGGAAGAAGCCAGCCAACATAGAAATTGCCTGACAATGAAAAGGTAAATAAGTAATAAGTGAGTTTATGTTAATAATATTGCATATTTCTGACCCAATGCAGTTCTATGCAGGCATACTAAAATGCATTTCAATGTTTGATTTTAAAGATTTTCGTTTACTTTTGTACACTGGTAAGATCTGGATCCAAAGGTCCGGACAAGATTTTTGCAAACAGAAGTCTGCATTCTAGAAAACCATTCTGCAGCTTTTTATTATTTCTTTCTGATGCAAATGATACAAAATTCATAATCTTGCACAGTTTTACCTCAGAAGTGTTTCACTGAGTTTGAATTCTAACTCTTGTCGCAAACTAGAATTGGCCTTATATTCACTGCTGTGTAAATGTTAGTATCACAGAGTCTGTCAGAAATACACTTTCAAGAACAGAACACTTCTTGAGTTTGTTTCGTGTCTACTCTTTCATCTTTTGAATGCATCTGAGAGAAATCAGTATTCTATGATCTTATCTTGATTCATGTTTTTTTACAGCGTACAATATTCATTTGACTGTGTCATCCGTTGTTATTTCTTACAATTTGTTTAATGTTTCCAGGGAGTTGAAAGTGGCCACATCAAAAAGTAGCCAATGATGCTAACAAAGAGTGAATTTCCACACATGCAATGAGACAATCAGCTACAATTTTCTTTGAAATTGCAGGCACAGAGTAACTTATGACCTATGATGCAAACACAGATAGATAATTTTCCACGCCGAGATTGGTTAGTCTCTGCAATCTAGTTTCAGATTTTCATGATTTTTGTTTGAGATTTATTCATTTGCAGACAGCCATTGCAATTAAGACGATGTCAAAAGGGAAATGAAACTGGTTTACCCTACAGGGATTTCTGCAGCTTCTAACTCTTCCACTCACTGCATCAAATTGTGATTGAAGGTGTCAATCAAGCAGTTGCATAGCAACACAAATGTGACTGAAGCAAACAAATGTGACATTTGAGTAGGGGGTAAACAGGAATGTTTAATTGTGAAATTTTAATCAGACATGTTGTGTGCAGAACAATGCTCACACTGAGTTCATGAATGCATTATTTGGAAATACTAAATAAACTAATAAACTGGAAATACTTTAAAAAGATGAAATTGTGATTCTCATCTGAATAGAAAACATAATAAAAGACATGATATATTATTGATCTGAATAAACTAGAAAAACAATGTTCCCATCAACAACATGAAAAGTATTCAAACAATGAAAGAACAAGACGACTCATTACAAAAGGAATTAGCCTTTTTAATCTTACATTGCATTGAAAATTTACATAATAGTTTCATACATTTTACAAATAATTTCTTCATAAAAATATATTTCTTTACAAAACTTTTTTTATGCTTTTTACCCTCTGTTTATATATCTTTTGAATGCATTAATATGGGAGGAGTACCCAGCTGTACTGCAAATAGTCATATGCTTGATCAATTTTTTTTATCATAAATGTTTTTATTTTATTGCAGTCAGTTATAGAAAAAAGCTGATGTTGGTAAATAAGTTCAGACTGGTGAAGGGACTTAAAACGTTGTACCACCATTTGATGGTGGAAGAAATATAAAAAGAAAAAAAATAGGAAACCTATGGCAGAGGTGAAGAATGAGTAGAAGTGAGAAAGCAGCAGTCCTGGGTCATATGGTTTTTGGTAGGCACTGTGTAAAAATCTGACATGTTAAAAAAAAAAAACGATAGAACTAAATTAAAATGCATGCAAGAATGCAAATCCCTATGGCTGATGTTGAGAGCAAAATTAACACGGAAAACATCACAGGTTGGTAGATTTTGGAACTCTGGACCGTTATGTCAGCATAACCTCCTGAAGTCTGCAGCGTTCACTCCTACACAAGAACATACCTGCGCTGTAATATGCATTCTATGACATGTAAACACATAAATATCTGTTCATATGATCTGTAAAATGTTGTGGTGAATACTTTAGAAGGCACTGGAATGAATCTCACAGTTTGGAGACCTGGAAGCACATAACCAACACTGTCTGACCCGAATACTGTCATGTCAAAAACTATGTAATTGCAATTTTTATGCGTCTCTTACTTTGCATAACACATCGTTTGTACTTTATTAGGCCTTCAATAAAATGTTCTGCGTAAGAAGTACATGTTTGTCATTGATCATTTACCAAATCTACTTTAGTCTTGGGTTTATCAGAACCAGAACATGTTGGGCAGAACATTTGGACACATTATTAATGGTCGGAAACATTATCAATGGCTTTTAATAATTAATGTAGTGGTGTTTAGTGTACATTTTGTGTTACATGAGACAACATCAGTAAGGTCAGACATAATTGGAAAAGTGTTTCGTGGCCTGTATATACACGATAGATATGATCATAATTTGTTGCCACCATATACCAATATACTGTATTTAAGAAACATGCATTTGATGTTATGTAATCTGAGGATTATACAAAAGTATACGGTATAAATGTTAAGTGCATTTAATTTTATACAAATCTTATATAATAATAGTAGTAATAAGAATGCTATAATGAACGAATTTTCACATCAAATTTGTACGATGTTGACTATAGATGCTGCTCAATGACCCTTCCTCACAAAAACACCTCTTAAATAAAAGAAAATAAACACCTTCATTAAAAAAATCATCTGCAGCCTTCAGGTTAAAATGCTGACATATGTCCTGCGGCCCATATTGAAGATGGGAATTTATCAACAGAGAGTCATACATACTTTTACATCAAAGTACTATAGGAATTATTTTAAAAAATCCAAAGGAGGTCACAACAAACTGTTAATCCACACATCGATTCAAATATTTGTGTCACATTTTCTCTCTCACGTTAAGGATACACATCACACATCATGAATGCCTCAAAGTCCAATCACAGAGATGATCGGTGACGTTTTGAATTTAAGTTAACAGGATTGGCTGTGAATGAACTGTAAATAAAACGTTAACCGTACAAAATTGTCTGAGAAATCATTTGTGTTGGTCGATGTGAAGAGCAAATCTTTTAAATTCCTTATAAACTCTTGATAGAATTGTTCAGTCTTGGCCTCTCCCACGTGGTAATATATAGCACAAAAATATAGGTGGTGAATGCTCCTCATATATATGCAAGTAGATTTACAGATCCCTTGACCCTAAAAAAATACCCAGTCAACTGTGAAGAAGCACTCACGGAGTGTGAATAAGGTAACAGAAGAATCTCTTCATGCTCTCCGTCATGAAGAACTGTTTTAGGAGTGAGTTTTCAAAAAAATCCCCCACGACAATGCGTTTCGTATCCATATGTCCTCTGCAGATGCACGTGGTCAAACGGTTCCTGAAGAGTGTGCTTTAAATAACAGAGGAGGGGCAACAGCGTTTGTGCAAGACATCCTCTGTAGTTCTCAGATAAATTCATCCGTGACTGCGATTGTATACACCTCGGTTTAAAAAACAAAGCAAAAACCCCTTTATCCGTAAAGAAAAATCCACAGATGTCTTTCGCATCAGGCGGATCTAATTATACCATTGTGCAGACTGTGTTTAAATTTGGGTCAAATCGGACAGCTTTGCCTTCCACCGACTTTGCGTTGGTGTTGTACATGGGGTTCTCAAAGGCAGCCTGCCCGTTGTTGTTCTCGTGAACCGAACAGCCTGTGTACTGGGTTTTTGGAGTAGTCCTGTTAGACCAAGACAACACAGGTAACAAAAGACATCGCATCAGAACAAATACTCAAAGAGATGGAAACACTGCACACAGTGCACATGCAAGAGAATTACATGCAGGGATAAAGGAAATGTCTCATTACGATCACATTCAATAACCTGGTAAAGCTATACCAGGTTATATATACCATAAAGATATACAGTAACTGTTTATTACTTTCCTGCAACAAACAATTATGCCAGACATTAATTTCGAAACTTTTCTGATTTGTTTAAAAGGTAACCAAGCTTTGACAAACAGACATCTACACTTACCGCTGCTTGTAGAGATAAAATCCAAAGCCTGCAAATATCAGGGCGAAAAAAGGCACAAGGATTGCTATGGCCACAGAGCTACTGTTTGTACCATGTGGTGGATTAGACGAATTATTACTTTCCGACATATTTAAACCTGTAAAAGATGAAGAAACACGATCGGTAACGTTTGCAGGACAAAATAGCACCCATGTATGTCTTTCCATTAAAATGAATAATGCGAGAATAACATAAAATCAATTTTGATCAGATTTGATTGAAATTCCATTGAAATATTTTCAAGAATTATGGCAATAAAACTTTTATAAACATTCTTTTTTTGCTGAATCCAAAATAAATGTTTACATTTTTTAAGAATTATGTTAATAAAACACACTGAAATTGTTAGAAATACGCAAGAGTAAACATAGGACACCATACCTAGCCTTTGCAGACCAAACTGGCCGTAGTCTTTACCCTGTATAAAGCCTTGAAAGACATATGAGGACCCATCTGGTTCTACAGATACCTGAATAAAACAGCCAATGAGAAATAATCACTACTGTTTACCCTGCAAAATAGGTTTAAAGGGATAGTTCCCCCAAAAGTGAAAATTCGGTCATCATTTACTTACCCCCTCTTGTCATTTTAAACCTGTATGACTTTCTTACACAGAACATAAAAGAAGACATTTTGAAAAAGGTTGGTAACCGAACAGTGCTGGCACCCATTCACTTCTATTGTGTGGACACAAAACCAATGCAAGTGAATGGGTATGCTGATCGGTTTCACAACATTCTTCAAAATATCTTTATTTGTGTTCTGTGGAAGAAAGAAAGGTTTTCATACAGGTTTGAAATGACAAAAGGGCGAGTAAGTGATGACAGAATTTTCATTTTTGGGTGAACTATCCGTTAACAGAGTTACAAAGTTTCACTATTAATTCTGACATGTTAAAAGCATCTTTATGTAATAATATACAGTGCAGCATCAACAGTTTGCATTCATTTTGGTTCATAACGCCACATTCTTTTATCCCAGTGGAAATTATTGCTATGAGATTGCTACATTATGGCTCATTTAAGATCAATTTCAGTTATGTTTTACTGAATTATAAACACTGTCTTGCTTGTTTATTCAATTATTCCATTATTATTTCGTAGACAATTTCTTTGCGATTTTTCATTTAATAGGATGAAACTAAAAGTCAGAATCTTCAGAGCACATACAAATCCATCCAGAGTCCAGGACTCCTCTTTGATCTGGCTGAGTGTGGTGAGAGAGGATGCTTTCACATGGTACACTAGCAGCATCAGACGGGCTTCCTGGCTCTTATAGACACCTATGACAGAGAGCAGACAGCTGTCTACACATGGTATGAAGGTGTTTTATCATTTCTCTCTTCTCATCTCGGCCAAACAGAACTGTGTACGCACATCCAGACACACATTGTTGTTTCACTTTACTCCAGAATGAATAAAAAACAGAATTGGCAAAGATTCTTTGATTGTCTACTTGCGCCCTAAACTACAAATGAGAATAAAATAAAAAATGTGCCGCCATCAAACTGCCTCCTCGGGTGAAGAATCTGTTCATGTTCTTTTGTTCCATCATTACAATCACATAACCGCTCTGACGTCGACACGAGTGACTTGTACTGTATTTACCCTTCCCGCTGATAATTACTGTTGCCCACCCAAATGTGAAGCCGTACAAGATTAATTCGTTGACGTAAAGCACGTGTCAGCTTTATTAAGACTCATGAGTGGCAGTAAATGAGGGAGGTAGGGATATAACCGGTCTAATGATCTAGCTCATCATTAACAATTTGATCAGTCTAGTTAAATTTTCCCCGATGGATTAAATCAGATTTTGCGATAGCGGAAACACAACCTTTCCTTCCTCTGATCCAAAGATGTCTGTATTTTAATTTGAGCTGTCAGATCAGACAGCAGTTATTGTGTAAATGTGCAGCAAACCAACCTGAAAGCAGTAGTTCCATGTTGCTGCTTGTTAATGTGACGTTAACTCTACCCGTGGTTGTGTTAAAGCTTGTGATGCTCAAAGTCATCGGTTGCTTTCTTCCCTTGTAGTTGTAGGAGCCTTTCCAGATGTAGTTAGGGGCAAAAACATCATCGGGAACTGAAAAACAACAAACAAATAACTGAATTTCTTCTATTAGCAGGATGATGCTTAATAAATTTGATGAAAATTTGTGTCCTTAATAAATGTAAATTTATGTTGTATGGAATTAAGATACTTAAGGTCATGCTTTTTTGAATAGAGTCACAGCCTCCCTTAAAGGGACAGTTCACCCAAAAATAAACATTCGGTCATCATATACTCACCCTCTTGTCATTTCAAACCTGTATGACTTTCTCTCTTTGGCAGGACACAAAATAAGATATTTTGAAGAATGTTGGTAACCAAACAACATAGTGCCCCATTGACTTCCATTGTATGCACACAAAACCACTGAGACATTTCTCAAAATATCTCCTTTTGTGTTCCACTAATTATAGAAATGTAAGATGTAAGCTATGCCCTGAGAACGTCTAGCTAAATTCTTCAGGATTATCTTGTGCTTCCAGTGGAGTGTCTTGTGGCCTGCTTTACCATCAAACTAACTGGAACCTGTTTTCTTCTCATTAGTCTACTCTTCCTGAGCCTGTGGTTTACATTACATCACAAATATCAAGTGTTTGGGTTACCACTGCGCTCTGTGGCCAAGAAAACAACGTTGCAGCTGGAATTATTTATTCTAGGCAAGATGAATACAGTCATAAGTAGTCTTTCATATTAAACATAAAAATGCACCCACCATTTAGCTTTGGACTCGGTGTCCCTTGGACTGGTTTAATAGGCTTTTCGGATAGTTTAGAGCCCGCTGTAAAAGAAAAAGCAAAACTCTATGAATTAAACATTCATTTTAGAAACAGATTGAGAGATGAAACTGGCAACACACTATTTTATGCATTTTTAGTTGTACAGGAGCACCTCCAGACTGATTTGGGATGTTTTAGAACGGACTCGCATAAAATGGGACAGGTCACAATACAATAAATATTATAAATGTTTTAAAAATAAATAAATAAAAATAAAGTGTTCACTGTCCTTTTTTAACAAAAGGTAAACATATTAATGATAATAATAATAACTAAATATTAATTATAATTATATAATTATAAAATATTAATGACTAAATATTAATTATTACTATTATTATTATTATTAGAATTTTTTTTTAATTTGTACAAAATGTTCAATGTTTTAATTCAAATGTTTAAAATAAAACTAAATATTTTTATTTTTATTGAGATGGAGAACATGGTCAACACATCAAGCAGCACAACATTACAAATAAAAGGTGCCTCCTAGTTAGTATAGAGGTGCAGACAAATGGGAAGAAAAACTGCCTCCATTACGGTATGTAGAAGCTCTCAGTCAATCGCTTGGGAGTTTTTCTTATAAACAATCACATCTGTTTATGTGCAGTAATTACTGTGAAGCCTGAAGTGTGCAGCTGTGTGCATGCACGGCGGCGTATGCTGGCTGCTGCGGTCGCACTCAGAGCTGCAGGATGAAGACTGGGAAGATAGAATCACAGCACTGCAGCATGGAGGCCACACGCTAGTGCTTCGACAACCCACCTGAGCAAATGCTCACTTCGGCAGGACCAGTAAAAACAAAGTTATTGGAAGGAAAACTATTTGTCTTGATTTGTCCGGAATAAATTTAAGAATTTGAAAGAAACAACTCAACAGAGCGCGTTTCGTAAATACATTATCTCATTCAACAAACAAGCGAAAACGTGATGACATTTTGGTTCCGTGTCAGCCACCGTAGTGCTTCGGAAGGGAGACGCGAGTGGTGGAGTGAACCGTTGTTGCAATTCTACCTCACCGCTAGATGCTGCTAAATTTCATACACTGGACCTTTAATATTGAAATATGTTTGCACTTAAAATAGACTTGGCTCAGAAACCTTAGAAAGCACATTTGACTGGGCATGAAGCTTCGGAAGGGAATATTCAGAATGTAAGCTCAACAAGCAAACATTGAATGTGGTGGCAGACTTTGATACCTCGACACACAGGCATCTTCCCAGTCCAGGTTCCATCGGACCGGCAGACCCGATGCTCAGAGCCGCCAGACAAAAAGAAACCAGCTTGGCAGGTGTAGATGAGAGTGTAACCATAGGAGGGCAGATCCATCCCCACAACATCGACATGAGGGGGGCTCTCTGGCTGCTTACAGTTGTGGGCTACAAGGGGGGGGGGGGGGGGTTGGGGGGAAGAAAGAAAAACAGAATAATGTGAAAGGAGAAACAGCAAAAAATACAGTAACGTTGCGTCTAAATCTAATAAAAAATGTATATGTCTATGTTAAGCACTCATTGAAATACTTAGAAATTCAAAATTTCAACCCTGCAGTGTTATTGGAGGTTATTACAAGACTTTTGTGACTTAAAAGAAGAAAAAAAAGATGTTTAAAATCAAGGTCAATGAAGTTATGGTTCCTCGCCGGTCTATGATAATTTCCCCTCCAAAACATTTATATACAGTATTTAAAAATATAAGACACATATAAAATATAAATAAATGCATAAAACTTATATAAACTTCTTATATTTAGGAACATTTTTTCTTTTACCTAGATACATTTAGTCTTTTATTTAGGAACACAAACACACTCAAAACCTTGACAGTGAAGAGCAGATCTATTGAAAACAAAGAATATTGACATATAAATTGTAAATATATAATAAGAAGTGAAAAATAGCACTAAGTACTGCTGGTGCCACTTGTTTTAGCAGTAATAAGGCTCACAGTAAAAAACACACAAATATATGCCATTTGGGTATAATACATACTGTTTATACCGGTTATAGTTTAAGCTTCCTACTGGATCACTGTATAATGTTATACAAACCTGTGGCAACATTCAATGTATCAATAAATACTTTTGCGCTATGTTACAAATCATTATTAGTAAAAGTATGACTTACTAGACGCATCAGCGTGTCTAAAAATGGACACTTTGTCATTTACCTGAACAAATATGATCACGCCAATTTTCAGAAACAATGTCCACTAATTTCTAGAAATCCTACGCAAACAACATCTATCTCAACATTAAACACAACTATTCAACCATATAACGTGTGACTTTCATTAACTTATCATTGTTTGTTGCGATGATATTTACGTATTTGTGGGAGTAGGCAGGAGCGCGATCCGTGTTTCACAAATTCCGGAATTACCCTGAAGTTTGAAACGTCCCCGGCAAATCATGATTGGTCACATGCCATGATGTCAGGATTTATGACGTAGACTGATCTCTATTGTTGACTGGGAGACATCCATGCGCTTACACAAGCTCACGGAGAGGCGTGGAAACGCCATTGTGATTGGTAGATTAAGTTGCCAAATACGGTAACTTGCCCGATAAACGGTGAAGGAAATATTTTTAACCAGCCTTTGAGAAATATACACTGCTTACTTTCATACACCAATGTTTGTCATCTTAAACATTGTAAAAATGCATACAATAAAACAACATTTCAGAACACACACTTAATGGAAATGTAATAAATTGTCATATTTTAATGTAAAACGTGAGTCCATTTCATCCAAGGACCAAATGGTAACATCCATTCAAAACAAAGTAGCAAAATATTGTTCACTTTATTATTGTATAGTCATAAAACTAAAATGACTTTTAATATATGTGAGTTTTTTCAATATATTAGTACATACAGTACAATGTGGGGATTTGTGCATGTATTGCATAACAGGAATGATCTGACCCAATCTCAGCTTTCAGCAAACTGTCTCCGTCCCATATAATCAGGCTTCAAACTCCAGCGGGCGAAACCAAAACAAAGTTTGAACTTTTAAGATGACGTGCTCTGTCTCTTTGGCGAGAATCTCTCTCTTGGTAGCTGACATCGGTGTGTTCCTGTGCCCACAGAAGCCGGCTGAGAGCTGAGGGAACCGAGGGGACATTGATGCATGCTGGCAGACGGCACTTAAAGCGAGCGCACCTATACCTGTCACGCCAGCAGATCAAACGCGAGCCGATGCTCACTCAGTCATTCCAACAGCTCCACCATCACTACGACTTTGATCAAAAGTAGTTGAAATTGAAGCTTTGTCTCAGCGCCCTGGACCCATTCTTTTATCCAAGACTTTGATAAGGCTTTCTATCCATGAGCACTATATCAATAGTATCGCCACAGAAGAAAGAAAAGTAATCAGGCCTTTTAGAGAAATTGCTTTGGTTTAACAGTTCCAATTCTGCGTAATTCTACAAACAGTGGTGTAATAAATGTGTTATTTCTTAGTTATTACATAGTAATTATACAAAAACAGTCTTCTAAACTCTTCTACCCGTTATGTACTGCTAAAATTGACATCATTTCAATAATCGTATATGCTACAGTCCATTTGATGTATAAATTCACAGGACGGGGTAGGCCATGAGGCTGTAAGTTATTTGTTCAGAAACAAATCTAGTGGAACGCTGATGGAGTGGACAGCCATTATCCAATTCCATGTAAAATACAAGAGGGGAATGAGAAAGATGATTTAGTGCTCAGCCCGACTCTGTGAGTCGCCAACTGCACTGTGTAAACAAAATTACAGTACGTAATTACGGAAGGATCTCGATTATTCTTGGGAACAAAATGGAGTGATTAGGTGGCAAACACACAAAAGCTGTTTTATCACAGACTTACAATTAAGCGCTGTTGCTTTTTAGCCATCTCATTGTTTAATTTCCTGATTTTCGCAAAACAATGACAGAACTTTGGGGTAGTGGCATGATGCGAAATGTAATTAGCTTTTGAAATGCTTGAACCGAATGGCAATCTGTCATTTGAAATTGGAAACCAGCTGTTTTCTCTGTCTCCAGGCTGCTTTGATGATGTTGATTTTGGAGCTTCTGTAGATAAGCAGTTGTGGATTTAAACCAGGCCTCTTGTGTATCTAAAGACACGTTCATCCATTTATGATTTAAAGGTGATGTCAGTACACGCATTCGACCCAAATGTCAAAGCATATTGTCAGTCAGGGGTATTTTGAAGTGACTTGCAGAGAAAAGCTTTGAGACGCGAAGATACCAGAACACCTCCAGTGCGTCACATATAAAGACCAGATCAGATACACTCGAGGTAAAAAGAGCAGCTCTGTCTGTCTGCTTAAATCGAAAACAGAACAAACTGAGCATTCTTATACGAAGTGAAGCAGTACGCCAAGATACACGTCACAACTCTGTAAGATACATCACCCACATAATTCAAAAGCAATTCAGAGGAACTCAAATGCCCATTGTGAAAAAGTAGACCATTAATCTCTCCTCTTTCAAATAATACGAATCTCAAAGAGACCCATTTACTTTAGCTGAATACCCATGTCATCATTTAGTTCCTTATCAGGTGGTGATATATCATAGAGTATTGTGCTCTTAATACTTTGACACTTCAGCAATAGTAAAAGTATAGTATTTATGACACGGATTTACATTTATGCATTTG
Source organism: Triplophysa rosa (assembly GCF_024868665.1). Taxonomy (NCBI): domain Eukaryota; kingdom Metazoa; phylum Chordata; class Actinopteri; order Cypriniformes; family Nemacheilidae; genus Triplophysa; species Triplophysa rosa. Next base: position 8,885,208 of record NC_079905.1, on the reverse strand, counting down.
GCAGACGCTTTTATGCAAAGTGACGTTGCACTCAAGGTACACATTTTTATGTTTGGGTTTTCTGGGAGTTAAACCCACACCAATAAACTTCTATAGACAGATATAGATAAGATGGATGTAAAGGCCACACTTGTTGGGGATTGTAGTTAATGTATTCAAAAATGACATCATAATGCCAAACCAATATGCGTTTGGAGACGCTTTGCATTTCTGTCATTTAAAACAGATGGTTATAAGTGTTGCACCTGTCTAGTTTGGTAAAGAAGATACTTACGGATACACTCTGGCTGGTTCCCGCTCCAGGTGAGGTCAGCCTGGCAGAGACGGGTAGTGGAGCCCTGCAACAGGTGACCAGGCTGACACTGGAAAGCCACCATGCTTCCAACCTATAAGAAAAAATATGATCATACTTTAAAGGTGCAGTGTGAAATTTTTAGGAATATCTACTGACAGAAATGCAATGTAATATACATAACTATGTGTTCAGGTGTCTATAAAGACCTTACATAATGAATAATTACGTTTTTATTTCCTTAGAATGAGCTTCTACATTTCTATCTACATACACCGCGGGACCCCTTGCATGGAATTCGCCATGTTGTTTCTACAGTAGCCCTAAACAGACAAACTGCTTAGAGAGCGTGTTTCGTAAATACGTGATCTCCTTCGGCAAAGAAGCGAAAATGCGACGACATCTTAGTCCCGAGTCAGCCACCGTAGTGCTTTGAAATGGAGCCGGTGGAGTGAGCTGTTGGTTGCAGTTTGCAACCTCGCCACTAGATGCCGCTAAATTTCATACGCTGGACTTTTAAAATGAATTTAGCTAGATCCCTGACCTACACTCACTCTTAAAAGCTAAAGTGGAATTGCGATAATGTTAGGGTATATCCTACTACATTCTACTTACCTACAGTTAATGTAATCGCCTGTATGTGCACTTACTGTAGAACGCCACTGTGACCTTTTCAGACCACTAGTGATGTAAAGTGGTACTTCCGACTGTAATATATGGTTGCACTTCTCATGCAAAATTGTTGGGCTACTGCAACATGTTGTAATCACCGAGGTCATGTGACAAATGACCACAACTGTGGCTCCGGCATTACTTAAGGGAGTAAAATATTAAAACATCACAGAATGGCACGTGGGCTTAGTACATTAATTGATTAACATGTCCCTGCTCGCGGTGTACACGGCCACTGCTGCTTATCTGGGGCACGTAATATCTCCCCTTCCCGACTCTAACATCATTAAGCCCCGGAAAGCAAAAGAGCTCGACTAGCTCCTTTTTCTTGAGGCCGGATGAATGCTGGAATGCCTCTGCTGGTTTTGACCTCAGAAACCGGATTAAATTAATATACTAGGACGTAATTTTTTTCTATTCAAGTGGGTCCTGTGATTTCTTGCAGTCAGGCACATTTTTTTTAGAGTGGTTCTACAGGAAAGTCTTAAGAGCAATAATATTTTGTAGTGGATTTGAGACAAAAGAGGGTTTACAAGTGGATGGAGTGGCACTCTTCACATGCTTGAGAAAAGCCATTCGGTGAAAATCATTTCATTTCAGGATGAATATCTTCTATGTTTTTTTCAAGGCCATGTAAATACTAGTCTACTCCTGAATGTTACTCTATACTGTATATAGGCCTATTCATTTAATATAAACAGTTTTACTCTTCCGGGTCAGCGAACTAAAAATATTGATGACTCATTCTGCACAATACTTACTTTTCTCCACTTAAATGCTCTAGAAAAGAAACATATATCCTAAAGCCAAAAAAAAAATATTTTTATTTTAATAATTTGCAAGCAAACAAAGGCAAGCTCTTTTCTTAAAATCCCAGACCAACAGAGCAGATTTTCAAACTGACAGCATGATTCATAGCTAAGCCATAATTCTGAGTCAGTAACTTTGTACTCTTATAACAATTCCCTATCAATTGCAATTGTGTTTCACATACAACATGGGAGTGTATCCACTTACCTTAAAGCCGAAGGTCCTGTTTAAAGAGCCATAACGCGGCGTCCCAGGATTCTCACATGTTGTGCGAGTTGGCTCTGTAAAAAAGAGGACAGACAGAAAAGAAATGAACTCACATTCCTCTTGTAAATATCTCCTCACATGCCACAACTTTTAACCATAACGAGAAAGAATAACATTTCAATCTCATAAAAACAACACTGCCCTTCACATGTGCCAAGACACATCAGTCTTAACAGTGCTCGTAGCGATGCTGCATGTTTGTTTATGTAAGTGCTGCAGCTGCAGTGTCGTAACACTTTTTATTAAATGACGGCCTGATGGAGACCCAGTAGGGGGCAGTGTTGCTACAGCGGTGAATCCGCTACGACGCAGCTGTGCTGCTCTGTAATTGGGATGTGGAGCACATTTTGGAGCTGACGCAGAGACCATCGGATTCAATGCAGCCGTGCAAATGACAGGACAACCTGCTAGGCTTACACAACCAACCGCTTTCGAGAGAGGCGCGCTTATTAATATGGAATCAGCCCGTGGAAAATATATGACTGCATTGCCACGCTGGGAAAATAGCAGATTGTGAAGGAAATGAAGGGTTGTGTTGCTTTGATTGTGAAGGAAGAGCCGGGGGCTATGAGGCCAGCTGAGAAACTAGTACATTTAAAGAAGCATGCATTCAAATCACCCTCGTTTTACACCGAGTCTGAATATGCATACTTCCCTGCTACACTGCATGTAGTACAGGAAATGAGTAGGATGTTTCATGACAGAGCAGGAGAACAATACCCGGATGACATATGGATTCTGCTGAGATTTGAAGTGTGCAATCAGTGCATCCCATAAGGAACCGTCAGATATAAAAAGTGGTTTTCTATGAGCCAGGTAACACGAAGGTAAATTACTTTCATGGTTCATAGGTAAAAGAACATATGGTTCAAAGGACAATGCCAACATGACATCTTGAGTGTGTCCGGGAAAGTATTTATGACAAACGCAGAATATGGCTAATCTCCAGTATAGTTCTTTATCAGATTTAATACATACAATGATGGGCTTGGATGCAGATTTCAGCTCAGAATGCCTTATCAATTCTATTCTATTCTATTCTATTCTATTCTATTCTATTCTATAACTTTAAAGATATTCTTCTAGAATTGGAACCTCACACCAATGACAAACATACTGTACATTGCACTTATCATACATTGACTTGTCTGTCCAGTGCAACTAAGACTAACAAGGCAATATTAATTTTATTTATTACATGACTACACAGTATGTACTGTATCAAGGCTTGACATTAAGCATGGCCATGTGGTTGTCCTTCGGACAAGTAAATTTGTCATTCACAAAAATTACTTGTCCAAAGATGATATTTTATTTGAATTATAATATAATATAATCAATATAATTGTTTCGGATTTAGATTGGTCAAGTTTGCTTCTAAGCATTTTAACTAGTGTCCGCTTTGGCCGCCTGAATTTGGTTATAGGCCGTTACTCTCTGTGACTGCTATAAGACAAAGGCAAGCAGTAATTATTATTAGTGTTAAGGCTGTAAGTTAACTTTGTTTGCACATAGCACTGGTGCTAGAGAGGTTTAAAGTTTGGTAGCACAGGCAGAAATGTGCAAGTGTAGTTCAACATGAACAAGCAGATAACTGACAAAAGACATCAATGTTACATACAGATGGATAAATTAGAGCCATATCATTTTTAGATTACCTAAATTTGTTTTAATATTTCTAAGTTCTGTGTTTTTCCTTTTTAACTATACAATAGTGGTATATTTGTCCACATAAATTCGTAGTAAACTGGTAAACTGCAGTAAAATTCTTACTATATTGTTTTTGAACTTTACTATAGTATACAGTGTTTATCAATTTACTACAAGGGCACTTCAATTTTCAATAGCAAATACTATAGTACACTACTGTAGTTTTTGTCCGAGTGTTCAATTTAACGGGACTTTTATTTTGACGGGTTTTCGGTAGACGCTTGTTTGCAGATAGCTTCACTCAAACAGTAAAACGATCGTAAAATAAACTTTCAGAGCAACTCTGGAGATGAAGTTCATGTGTTCATATCCTCATACAGTGCAGACGCAGATAAATCCTCGACCATCACTCGTGTTGTATGTTAAACTGTGCACATAATTCACTCAGACACGCAGAACAGCCAGATGACATTTAAATAACAGGATTCTGCGTCCGCGTGGACTCAGTGCGGTGCGCATTGATTATTGTCACACACAAACAAGCACAAACACGCAGCTCTGAGCTCTGTCTAAGGCACATATTATTATTCTACGTATACACTCACCTAAAGGATTATTAGGAACACCTGTTCAATTTCTCATTAATGCAATTATCTAATCAACCAATCACATGGCAGTTGCTTCAATGCATTTAGGGGTGTGGTCCTGGTCAAGACAATCTCCTGAACTCCAAACTGAATGTCAGAATGGGAAAGAAAGGTGATTTAAGCAATTTTGAGCGTGGCATGGTTGTTGGTGCCAGACGGGCCGGTCTGAGTATTTCACAATCTGCTCAGTTACTGGGATTTTCACGCACAACCATTTCTAGGGTTTACAAAGAATGGTGTGAAAAGGGAAAAACATCCAGTATGCGGCAGTCCTGTGGGCGAAAATGCCTTGTTGATGCTAGAGGTCAGAGGAGAATGGGCCGACTGATTCAAGCTGATAGAAGAGCAACTTTGACTGAAATAACCACTCGTTACAACCGAGGTATGCAGCAAAGCATTTGTGAAGCCACAACACGCACAACCTTGAGGCAGATGGGCTACAACAGCAGAAGACCCCACCGGGTACCACTCATCTCCACTACAAATAGGAAAAAGAGGCTACAATTTGCACGAGCTCACCAAAATTGGACAGTTGAAGACTGGAAAAATGTTGCCTGGTCTGATGAGTCTCGATTTCTGTTGAGACATTCAAATGGTAGAGTCAGAATTTGGCGTAAACAGAATGAGAACATGGATCCATCATGCCTTGTTACCACTGTGCAGGCTGGTGGTGGTGGTGTAATGGTGTGGGGGATGTTTTCTTGGCACACTTTAGGCCCCTTAGTGCCAATTGGGCATCGTTTAAATGCCACGGCCTACCTGAGCATTGTTTCTGACCATGTCCATCCCTTTATGACCACCATGTACCCATCCTCTAATGGCTACTTCCAGCAGGATAATGCACCATGTCACAAAGCTCGAATCATTTCAAATTGGTTTCTTGAACATGACAATGAGTTCACTGTACTAGAATGGCCCCCACAGTCACCAGATCTCAACCCGATAGAACATCTTTGGGATGTGGTGGAACGGGAGCTTCGTGCCCTGGATGTGCATCCCACAAATCTCCATCAACTGCAAGATGCTATCCTATCAATATGGGCCAACATTTCTAAAGAATGCTTTCAGCACCTTGTTGAATCAATGCCACGTAGAATTAAGGCAGTTCTGAAGGCGAAAGGGGGTCAAACACCGTATTAGTATGGTGTTCCTAATAATCCTTTAGGTGAGTGTATGTCGCACTGTTTATTTTTTCAAGTTACTTGTCCGGTCGGGCAAGTAAAATTCTCTCTCACTTGCCCATACAAAACATTCACTTGTCCCGGACGAGCGTTAATGTCGAGCCCTGTGTATGTATTTGTATATTTATACTGTATATGTGTGTACATAAATTTTTATTTTAAAACATTTTACAGGAATTAACTTCCACCCATAACCCCCAACCCACCGTAACTGTTATGATTTCTTTGAGGATATAAAAGAAGCCATAATAAAACTGTTGAAACCGCTTCATGATTATACTTTGGGGCCATGGCTGACATCTTGTGTTGGCACAATACACTGAATGTTTAAAGACGCCAATCAGAAAATGAAGCGAGCTCATCCAAATCTCCTGCTGGCTGTTCACGGCTCCTCAATAATGGCCTTGCAGAACTGGGACCAATTATTCAATTACTTGCTCAATTAAAAACAATTATCAATGTATTTATTGATGTTAGGAGAAGAGTTCCCTCATGGACATATAAACTGAGGGGTCTAATCGGATAAACACTGTACTCAGGGGTACAGAGTCTTTGTTAATGAGATAAGGAGAAATGGATGTAGCTATACGCCAGGAATACAGCCAGGCCAGTTCATACAAAGAGAGAGATATTAGCTTTCTTGATTTAAAAACAATTCTTTGTGGATATTGAATATAACCGAATTGAATTCCTTCTCTGTGGTGCTTCCCATAATTCAACAGCATAGAGAAGCAACTAATATAATTCTCTGAGTAAACCAAGAGTGAATGAGGCCAGAGAACCTCCCCGAAGAAAGAGAATGTAAGAAACCATCAGAAGATCTAATATAAAAATATTTTTCTAACTTTTTCTTTAGAAAGAAATCCTTGGTGGAAAAAGTAAGATGGTCACAAAATAGCTAATACAATCTGAAAAACAGAACAGATTACTGTCAACTGGCTAACATTTAAAGGGAAAAAAAAAAGAAATTCTGTTCTGCCCTCTTTTCAAAACCTGTATTTTGAAATGGCCGTTAACTTTTGTGTAATATCGTCATAGAACGGCCTGTACGGCGCAATCTTAAAATAAGAGAAAGTGCTGATGCTTAGACTTTCATCAAAAATGCTCCAAGCGCCAAGCAAAACCATGCACCTCCACCGCTCGCTCCACATCTTTCATATAAACAGCAGCAGAACAATGGAGAAAAATCAAACGTGCTTCACTCAGGAAACAGTGCAGAGATAAATATTCAACAAGTACTATAGTAAATTACATGCAACAAATCCAAACAATAAATCAGATGCGTTTCGACAAAAATAAACTATACGCAATATAGCGGAATTATGGATAGATCCTCAGAAACCATCAACTGAACAGTGAGTGATGCATAAATTGTGTGCAAACTAGGGGTGCACGAACTAGTCGACATTAATGCTCTAACGCGACACGCTTGATGTCGACTAGTCGTGGGATTTTTTGTACATTCATTATGGAGACGTATGCTATTATCGTAGCAGCGTGTTCTTGTCTGAAATACAACAGAGACGGCTCTGGGTAAATAACAGCTATCTTGCTTATAATTCAGGCCATATAATGCTGGACAAGGCAGGAACAGACACAAATGGCACAGTAGAGCGGCGAAGAGTAGTGCCGATGACAAACCGATGCGAGCTGCAAAACTACTTTCTGTAAATATGCTTTTTTTGAAAGCATTAGGGAGCCGAATCATGTGTTTTTTGTCTGAACCAGTATTTTATGTTAGATAAACTTTCATCTAATATAAATTTAATGAAAAGTAATTGTTTTTAAACACATCAAATGTACCTCCACGGTTTTAAAATGTGAATTGGTCATTTGGACTGTGCTTGCGTATACTCACATTTTTCTCACTTGTAACTCAGCTGTATCTAATATTTAGATAGGAAAGTGAAGATATTTTAATGATTAAGCACTTTTTTTACCCAGACATATTAAGTTTTGTTTTTACTTTTCATTAAATTAAATTTTTAGTTAGTTAATTTAAATTTATTAGATGAAAGTTTATCTAACATGAAATAATGGCTCAGACAAAAAACACATTATTCGGCTCCCTAATGCTTTCAAAAAAAGCGTATTTACGGAAAGTAGTTTTGCAGCTCGCATCGGTTTGTCATCGGCACTACTCTTCGCCGCTCTACTGTGCCATTTGTGTCTGTTCCTGCCTTGTCCAGCATTATATGGCCTGAATTATAAGCAAGATAGCTGTTATTTACCCAGAGCCGTCTCTGTTGTATTTCAGACAAGAACACGCTGCTACGATAATAGCATACGTCTTTGTAATGAATGTATAAGCCAAGGAAAATGCTTTTAAAAATGACTGAAGTTACATCTGCATGCATTTTAATGGCCTTTATACAATTACTAGAACTACTTCAAGCTTGAAGAAACGTGTAATATTGCGGCTCTAACAGCACCAAATGGACCTACAAAAACACTGTTATATCATCACAACATGGCGGCCTGAATGGAGGTGGGTCCGCCTCATGTCCTCATAAGAGTGCACATGGGTAGCTGCTGTCAAAAGTAATATTCATTTTGTTAAGTGTAAAAGTTTAGGTTAAAGCAATTTGATTATGTAAGTTTGATCAGGTAACGTCTCACAGTTTCAATCCTCTATGTCGCAGAAGCTCATTGACATCAGGTCAGACATGCAGGGTGTTCTCATTTTCTCAAGATCTGACACTGCCAGCAACCGATACGCAAGTTTGTTAAGTTTTTGTATCTGATGCAATTTAGTTTCCCCTGGCTTCAGTTCTGCACTTCTTACTGAAACTTCTCTATTCATCCACACTGAGGGCACAAGGAGCAGCTTTGCTGTTCACCACGTAATTCTATCAACAGGATGGAGGCCGTTTGGAGCAGCACCGGCCTGGTTTGATAGGGCAGTGGGAGGGCATTGATTTCTTTGGAGTTGTTGCTAAATACTTTGAGATTCTTTGTGCACTGAGCAACAAACAAAAAAGAGGTTCTGGTCGTGGGTGGTAATCATAAGACGGCTAGAGTTACCGACAAGTGTTATTCGTGGCACAACTTGAGATTCCAAGTGCAAGATCTGACCACTTAGCTTAATTTTCTTGACTTTAGAGGCTCTGCTAAATGTGCACCGTGAAAAGCTCGAGAGACACTCTGACAAAATGACTTAATTGACCCTAATTGCTTCGGTTCTTCGGTTCTAGATTGTACATTTGGCACATAATGTATAAAGGGCAGTAAAATGACACTTTTTAAATTCAAATGAATCAGCTTCCTCTGATAATGTAAAAACAGAATCATAAAGGCATTTGATAATTGTAGACACTGGCAACCTTAGGACTTTCATAATATCGCTAAATTATAAAAAGGAAAGAACAACCTCTGAACACACTTGCTTTCCCACATGGCAGACATTATGACTTTACTTTTCTGTCCCCTAACCCTCACATAACCCTTTCTACATTATACATTTTCAAATTAACATCATGTAGTTCCTTTCATAATTAATTTACATTGTGCGCTGGCTTTTACCATCCTTATGGGGGCACAATGTAAAGAAACCTGTCCAAATGCATGCACATACACATGCATGCAGAAAAGTGTTTCGTAAATCGCTATTCTTAGATTTTAGAGCTGTATTTTAAGCTTTGTTTCCCTTTGTTTGAAATTGTTGTTGAGAATTACATAGAGAGAACGTTTCTATACTACAAGTAAGGAAGTTAAATAAATATGTAGGAAAAAATAGCATTGGTTATTGTTTTGCATTGTCAGGCCTTATATATTGAAGTGGATTGGGTCACAAAAGAAACAGCGAGACGTACCATGTAGCACTTATCGGTTCGTGTACAGGAATTTATTTACCTATACAGCGAGGCTGGGATCCACTCCAGGTGCCAACCGCCTGGCAAATGCGCGTAGTGCTGCCCACAGGGATGTAGGGGGCCATGCAGCTAAATGAAACCTCTGACTGGTAGATGAAACTGCGGCCTTCCCTGGAGCCGAAGGCAGGGATTCCAGGATCCCCGCAGAACTTGGCTACAAAACACAGAGAGGATAAAAACGTATACAGCTGAATCATTAGCATACACTAATTTCTATCAATCTTATGTGAGATGCTGAAAACTTCCGAAAAACCATCCTTTACGCTATTCTCAAAAGGTATTGTGTTCACTTTATCCTGTTTTCCGTTTTTTTTTATTATTGCTTTTCCCCCAAGTGCACATTATAAAACATGGTTCACAATACAGACACACAGTTCAGCTTAATGAAATAAAGAAGTCAATTTCTTCTATACAGACTAAAACAACCATGCGAACGAAAACATAAAGATGCCACTTTATCTTTGATATGCACTATTTCATGTTCCACTAAGAGAGAAAAAGACAAAAAGAATAATGAGGAATACTAAACGGCTATGTTTGGAATGGAAAACCAGCTCACCATTTACAGAATATTGCTGCCTATAATTCTTTAAAAATAGCAAGTGAAAAAGTAGGCATTATTTCACGAAATGTCTGAAACAGTAGTATGCACAGTGGTGTGCTACGGTACATCTGGTTCATTCATCATTTCCAGCCTGAACATGGAAAGTCAAGTCAGGTGCAGTGCGGGATACAGAACTGGCAAACGGAGTCAAAGTATTCTATACAGGTATGGTAGCAGTGCTATTCCAAACATAATCAAAGAACAATGGGGGAAGGTCCAAAGCCGCGAGAGTTCATGGGTAAACAACTGTCAGGAAAGCAATAGATCTCTGGAGAGAAACATAATCAATAACATGCTTGACGATGACCAGAATAATCCATGGTACAGAAAATATTCGGGTCAGACTCTGTCTGGGATCTACTGTAGCACAATAAACATGGTTTTCCTGATGAATTATAGATGTGCTGTCATGACATAAAATAATAGTGAAACAGAAAATGAAAAAAAAAAATACACTACTCTGACCAAGTCAGAGGTACACTTTCTTCATACAGCAAATTTTTTGCATGCATTGTTTCTAAATAAAGGTCTAAATCATTTAGTGTATATATTCCTAAGAATACAAACGCTGCCATTTATTCCAACAGAATCAATGGAGGTTCTTAATTTTTGACATATGTGCTCAATAATGATGCATCAGTCATTCAACGTCCGATCATCACGTTCCTCCCATCTGCCAAAACTAAAGCCGAGTAGGCATTTCTGCTTGAAGCATGCATGGAGTTGCAAGCCCCTGCAGGGTTGAAACAGACTTTGATTAATATTAATAGACAAATACAGTACTCACGCAAGCACTGGGGCACCTCACCACTCCATGTACCGTTGCCCACACAGGTGAGAATGGCGGGGAAGGAGAGCTCGTAGCCCGGGGAGCAGCTGTAACTCACGCTGGTGCCCCACTCAAAGTCACGACCCTCCAGCAGGCCGTTTGAGATGGGCAGAGGAGCCGGACATGTGACGGCTAAGGAGAGAAATGAAACAGAAGTTCAGCGTAAGCTGAAAAATAATGTGTGCACTGTGCAGTACTTTAATAATGTAACGTACGTCACACTAACAAAGCTTATATACTAGCTCTGAGATGAACATACAGTTTTAGCCTTTTGTAAAGAGATTTTAAAGCTTACTGGAAAGGCTTGCAGCAGGTGCAGTAGGTTTTTAAATATACAATTTCAGGGGGTACACTAATGTGTAGGAATACTGAATAATACATTTGGCAGAGGGAAGCTCGGAGATAAAATATCCAAATTTCCGCCTCCTTGCTTGCTGTGAAAGCATATGTACTTGTATACTTAATTATTCCGGTGAAATATTGCAACACTTAAACTAACCCCAAAGCAAAATATGCGTAAACATCACGCTTTTTTATACTAACATGTTTAGGAGAAGAAAATAATACATCATCAATAGCAATGCTGGGGTCGCTGAGGGTCAAATATAAATTTAAATTATGAATAAAATATTTTTAATGGAAAAACAAGACTTTGATTTTTGAGATTTTGATCAAGTGTAGGATTTCACGCAGTCTACATATACGTATTGGTGATTTCTGTCAAATCGCAAACCTGCTGAAGAACCAGTTACATTAAAACAGAGAAGAAAATATGACAATATAAAGTATGTGAAAACAGACTATTGTTAACTATTGTGGTACTAGCAGGTTAAGCAGAGATGAATAGGTTCTGTCAGCACTACCAAATCAGCCGAATGCTATATCTGTCTTAGACGACCCATCTTTCCAAATAACTGCCACCCCAACTTATTACAGTAAGTCTGGTGATCAGGTACCACATGAGGCTTTAAAATCAATCACACTTTAGCAGTCAGGAAGCCAATTCCTTGTTCAAATGGGCGCACATTAGGGATGCTCATATTGACCGTTTAACCATTAACCGATCGTTAACATTTTGACCGGTTAATACTATCAGTTAAACGATTAAAAAGGTATGTTTATTTTAAGTTTAATATTAATAATTTTTTTAATAATAAAAACAATTTAATAATATGTTTTTAAATGACTATTAAATCGTACATGTCTTTAGTTTTCTGTATGGTGAAAGAAAAACATGCTAAGCATTAACTCACGGAGCATGCAGACGCGTGCGACTAGGTGTAAATGCCCTCCGAAATGTGACCCTGGACAACAAAACGGGTCAATTTTTCGATATTGAGATTTTTACATAATCTGAAAGCTGAATAAATAAACTTTCTATAGACATATGAGTTGTTAGAATAGGACAATATCTGGCTGAGATACAACCGTTTAAAACTCCGGAATCTGAGAGTGCAAAAAAATCAAAATATTGAGAAAATGGCCTTTGAAGTTGTTAATCAGGGGCACTGTGGCAGACCATCCACTCACAAAATAAAGTTTTTATATATTTAAGAAAAGCTAATAGCGGAGCTACTGCAAGGGAATTTCGGTGCTAGCCATCAATTTATCCTTTACATAAACTTATCTCATGGATGCTTAGCATCGGCTGCCCGTGCGCTTTGGAAAGGAGAAGAAAACAGCGCGACCGGTGGTTTCCCTGCCTTCTTTTAGACGTGACGTAAAAATACGAATGTGAAATATGAAGAAGTAAAAAATTATGTTTGTATTTTGGGTGGTATAGCAGATCTAGAGGATTTATATTTAGCTAAGACTGGCTGGTGGAAAGCAAATGTGACGCGCTTCCCGAGGCGTTATCTCTACATTCCTGGGACATCCGTGCCATCTGAAAGGGTGTTTTCTGCTGCGGGTCTAATTGTCAACAAGCTCCAGACTGTCACCACAACACGTAAACATGTTACTTTATTAAAAACTCCAAGCTTTGGATTGAGGTAGGCCTGCTATTTTTATTTGATGAGAAAACTTTCTGACAGAAATAAACCTTGCCGGTTCTTGTGTTTTCGTTTTGTCATCATTAATTAATTCAGTTTTTTTTCTTGCCTGTTTATTTTATGCTATTGTTATGCTTTGCTTTCTCCATTGTCCAAAACGCCGCAGGTTCGTGAAAATGTGATAATATGTGAATGCAGGTGCTGTTGTTGATGTATTCGTTATGCTGCTGTTTGCATGTTAAAATTAATCCGTGAAAAAAAAGTTTGTATATTTAACGTGTCACAGACCCTCGTCAACTGTAGCTGTGTCTCATTTCGAAGGCTGCGTCCTCCGGATGTCGCATGCGAAGGCGTATGCGGCGGACAAACGCGACCTCCGGAGGACGCAGCATTCGAAATGAGACGCAGCATGTATTTTTTATTCCAATTTATTATTAGAATCTTATCGATTAATGTTCGGATAACGAGTGTCGGTTCTCGGTTGGGAAATTAACCGAAATGAGCATCCCTAGCGCACATGATGACTCATTTCCCGACACTCGGTGTGACACCCCGATTTTAGACTCGCACACTTTCTATACCATGGTAAAGTTCCAGTCTGTAAGCTTTCATTATGACGAGACCAATGAAAACAGTCATTGCCTGCAAAAACTATATCCACAATATGAGCTGTCTATCATATTCACTCTTATAATATGATGTAATAAACTTCTAATAAACCCTGATTCTGTATATCAATCATTACTTAATTACCGCTGGCCTCTATTAAAGAGAGTTCACGAGAACTGGACCTGATTGAGGCCCCTTGGCTAATAAATATTTACTACTGCTGCTAAATTTTAATTCCCTTTTTAATATATATATGCCCATAATTAAGGTTAGGGATTAGAATTAGGATAATAAACGTTCAATAAACTTTGTGCTACAGACAAGAATCCCTCAAATTGTCTTGTTTTGATGAATTATAGTGCTTTTACTTTTTAAACCGGTTGCATTTACAAAACTGGCAAAAAAAGCAAATCTAACAGACTTCAGAGAAGAGCCTATTGAGGATCTGAATATCACAGGAGTGGGAGTGGTTGCATTTCCACTGAACTCCAGTACGCATATTAATAGCCCTGCGAAGCGTCTGTGGAGTTCAGACTGAAGATATGAAGTTCAAGCCTCCTTAGATATGCGCATCATGTCCTCTAAGAAACAGGAGGAGGTTGCAGCCGAATAAATGAGACATCTGTGTCTATCTAAATGAGCTTTGCAAAACAGCCTGCTAGGCCAGAGCATTGGTGAGTATCAGAAATGCAACCAAAAACCTGAAATTCAATTTCACATCTCTTGATATATTCAACACCGTTTCATCTAGCTGCAGAATGATGACGGGAATGATTTGTGCTGCTGTAAAATTAATTACGAGAAACGCAAGGGCTTGCAGGTCAAAGCTGAATAAAATAGTGGGGACAACGTGGGCCTTAGGCAGGAACTCTCGGTGGAGAAATGTGTCGTGGGAATGTTGTTTGCGAGCTTCATGATTGGTTGAGAAAACATGAATGTTTATCATTTGTTGTAGCCCAATCACGTAATAAAATATGACTTACAAGGGTAGCAAAACATTAGTTTTTTAGCGCCAAACAAGACATCCATCATAACGGCAAAGACGCAAAGCTGGAAGACCTCAGCTCACTCCGGGAGAAGCATCTGTGCATCGAATGCTTGGGGCGGTTGGGGCCAGATGTGCAGATATATCAGTGCGAGTTCTAAACGATACAGCTATTTGGGGCTTTACTTGGAATAGAAAATGCGTTTTATGCATTTGGCGGACGCTTTTACCAAAAGCAACTTCATTTAATAGCATTGTGAACGCAAAGGAGCAATGCAAAGGTTGCGAGAACACACATTCGGATAAAAAATGTACACCTTGAATGCACCGCTGCTTGAGATAAAAGCATCTACTAAATGCACTAATATACGTAAATGTAACATGGGTTTAACAAAATGTTGAATGCTCTCTCTTTTGTAAGTCGCTTTGAATAAAATCTGCTAAGTGAATAAATGTCATCTTACCTTTACAGAAAGGCACAGGAGCATTCCAGGTACCGTTACCGGTACAAGTAATGGTGGGCAAACTGTCAGTTTCCATGGTGTAGCCAGGCTGACACACGTAGGTGATGTTTTGTCCAATAGTAAAGTCTTCATTATATCTCAGGCCATTGGCTGGCACTCCGGGGTCGCCGCAGTTGATCACTGTAAAAGATCACATACATACTGTACTTAAGAGAGATGACAGGAAATGTTTTAACAGGAACAACACTAAGCTGTCCTTCATTCTTGATTCAGGTGAAATGAGTCAAAATGTGTAAGCTCCCGACAACACGCACGTCGATCTTTATTCCATATCTAATATATGACCCACCAGATGACAATATTACCCTTTTTGTGGCAGTGTGATTGAAACTATCGAAACAAACCCCGGGGAGCCACATTCACAAATCATCTTTAACAACTCATTTACACTGCGACAATGTTTGGAAAGCCCGGCGTTTTATTTGAAATGATAGATCTCGTTATTATGGAAAGAAATCAATAGCGGGAAGCGAGCACGGCTCCCTTTCCAATGGTGTCTCGGAGGTATAACTTGGAATCAATTCTGCGGATCTTTTTAAATGATCATTTCTTCCTATGGATAAATAAAAGGTTGGGGTTGGAATAATGCGAGAAAGAACGCGCCACTGCCGGAATTCAGATGAAACCATGAAAAACAGATCTGCGGTTTTGCACTTTGCTGCGGCTGACAAAATCTCATTCCGTCACAGCATTTATTTGATTATTTCCCAGACGTAACATCTTAATTTTCTCTATTGATTCATAGACGACGATGACTTATTTGTCACTCTTGAGTTCTTGTTCTGTGTCTTTTGGAAAACGACGGAAAATTGCGTTTTGTAAAATCCATCAATGGTCTCGCACATAAACATGCCAAGTGATGTTGAGAAATGGCTGACGTGAAATGCTAATGGGACTCCTCCCTTGGACAGGGTCGTGTATCACTACACTTGGCCCACGCAATAAACACACGTAGAGGCATATCAATCAGAGTCAGTTTGCGCTCATTTTCATACAAAAAACATTTTTTCGGATTATGGCTCCCACAGTTTAGGGAGAACCTACATTTACGAATGCGGTTATGAATGATAATGCCAACTTTAAGCAGGCTAAGCTATTTATTTGTTTTTTTTTTGCTTTTCATCATGACTTGCTACATCTCCAAGACTATCAGAATACCTAGATATGTGAGCGGACTTGCAAATGAATCTTTTCTCCTGATTATTACAGTAGAATCTATTATTCACTGCAGAGTGAATAATACATCATTATATATGTGTACATTATAAAATAAGAACTCTACCACTGACAGCCGAATGTATAAACTGTTTTTCTGCACATACTTCAAATACTTACCAATCACTGTACATTACGCACAGTATGCATATATTTGCTGCGGTGTAGTTATATGTTTAAGATACGTAAATTATGTGTCATTTGTTTAAACACTGTACAAAAATGTCTATCCTGTCCTATTGTAAAGTATTGTAATTGTTGTCTGTATACTGCCATGTTGGTCGGAACGGCCAAAAGTTTTCACCAACAGTTGCACGTGTTGCAAGATTTCATTTGATTTTGAATTTATTAATAATTGACGAATATGTGACCATGTCTGTAAAATCCATGCTAAAGTCTCATAATCTAATTAGAAGACAATGAGCATCAAGTTTGGTTTCATTCATTAATTTTATAATATTTTCAATCTTTGACTCATTGCTCAGTCAATAATAAAGGTTAAATCTCAAGGTTATGTTTTAACAGAATGTTATTTACATCATGTAGGATGATTTTATGTAGAAAACAGTAAATCACAAAAGAATGACTTTGGCTGGGTTTTCACAGACTGGGTCACATACATTTCCTCCCAAAAGCCTGTGTTTGATTCAGTATTACTGAAACCGCTGAATTAGTGCTGATTTGTTCATGCATTCTCCGTCGATCATGCTCGAAATAATTATTAAATGATATTCAAATGGAGAAGAGTTCTTTAAGCAGACGTATTCAACACCCAGACGTGCAGCCATGCACGTTCTAGTCATTTGAAAAAGCTGAATCGGATACCTGGATCACAGTGATAGTGTTTTACTACACAGGTCCAGTATCCAGTATGACAAATGGTACCGTCTAACGCAACCTCGCAAACTAGCAAAAGTGTTCTGCAAGGGGGGGATAATGCGGAGCAAATTGCATTCTTTGCTCCACATTTACTTTTATTTTTTTAAATGTTAAAACAACAAAGCAAGCATGTGCACATGTGGGAACAATTTATTATTAGTGCATTCCCGTCAGGAAAGGAGTCTGAACGTCTGAACTGAAAACTGAAATATTCAATCCCGCAAGCAAAATCTGCAGGATACAACCAATGTGCCTTTGAGCAAGACCTCAGGTTACCAGAGATCCTGCGATGATTCTATTAAGACACTGCATGTAAAAACATGAGACAAATATGTGATAAGTCTTTGTAGAGCTAAACAATTAACAATAAAAAAACAAGCACAGTACTGGACATAATAAAAACAAAGTGTTGTATCCATAGGGGCATTATTAAAATGTGAAATAACTGATTTATATATCAAACTGAGGCAGGGGAGGAACTGTCATGACCTGTTCATCTTTATCCCTTGCCAGAGAAAATTTGACTTGGAGCTAGCTCCAAGACACCTGGAATTTCAGAAATTCTCATCCAATTTTTCAACAACAGAACACATCTCTGAAGACCACCATCTGTATGCCAAGGAATGCCGGTTACTCTCACGGTGGTGCCTGAATGATACTTTTATGAACTGTAAGAAAGACTTTTCAGTCAAGGTCTGAAAAGCATACAGTAATACAATGAAGTATCTGTACTATTTTACTCAAACAAATCCCACAATCCCATCTTTTTCATCACCTGACATTACAGTCTGAAATGAAATACTGCAGAGAGAGACCGTTTTTGCTACTGAATCAGAAACAGAAGAACAATTCCTGTTTAAATTTCCTTCATAGTATGTTTCATACTTACAGGTGCAGTTGGGCATCGTGCCAGACCAGGTGCCATTGGCTTGGCACTGTCGTGTGGTGGAGCCGCTCAGCAGGTAGCCGTCCATGCAGGAGGAAATGACTGAGTGTGAGAAGGTGGTGCCGTCCAGTCGGTATAGCCGTCCGTTGCTGGGGGTCCCGGGGTTCCCACACTGTACAGCTGGATTAGTTTAGAAAAAGGTATAAGAAGGATATTGAAAGTTGAATATGAGAGAAAATGAAGAGTTTGGTTCCAAAACGCTATAAATCCATTTGGATGAATTTGAGTAAAATGTGTTTTCTTTACAAAGAAAGTGGCACGATGAAAACCACTATTTTCTGTTTCAAAGTTTCACATAGCATCTTTAGGTTCTAGCAACATAAGAAATTCAAATCCAGATTTTGATTTTAAAAGATTTGTTATAAAAACGGATCATTTTTTTTCCCAAAATGCAATAAATCCATGACAATTTTTTTTAAATGCAATAAATCCATTGAATCAATATAAAAGTTATTTTTCATACTGAAACTGTTGAACATACACAACAAAGTGAGTTGATCCACATATGACAGCCTCTGAACTCAATACAATACTAATCTTACATACAGGCACTGGACTAAAAATGCATTCAATCGGTCATCGCTCCTAAAATTCATTCAGCGGGTCATCTTTTTAATGCTATAAATTAGTGCCTCGTCTTCTTAATCTCCTCACGTAAATGTTACGTTCCGATGGCTTACGTTTCTTCCCCACCGCAGAAACCAGCACAGGTTTATCAAAGCCGTCAAAATTATTCATTTTTGTGTTTGTTTGTTGAACACAAAGTACAAAGTAGATCAGGGAAACTATGATGCAGACCGTATTCAGAGCGCCGCCATTAATGTTTACAATGCGTGGAATGGTATGATATTGCGGTTTGGAAAGAAAGCGAGAAAACGGCGGATATTGTCTCGCCAATATTTTTAATTTAGACTGCGATACCATGTTTAACCGCTAGATGTCAGTGTACCATACAGTTTCTTTAAATGCGATCGAATTAAAGGACCCATTCAAATATATATATATATTTTTAATAAAATGATCATGCAACAAAATTTAACACAATTATTATACAATAAAATAATAATACAAATTAAAATCAATTAAATTAAATAATTTCATCGCGTCTGATAAAACGGTCTATACTATTTTTTGTATTTTTGCCAGATAAAGTTGAGTGTTTTCTTCATTTTATACCATACTGATGTTTTAATATAACCTGATGGACAATACTTTACAAATATGCCCTCAGGACATCACTTTTGGCCTGGCTAGAGAAATAAGAACTAGAGACTTTATTCCTTAGAGAAAAAAGCTCCTGCAGGACTTGTTAAGACGTGTTTTGTAGATCAAGGGACCAAAGAACAAACAAACAAAAAAGCACCTTATTAGAGTTGAGATATTAGAGGGAAGTAACGGTCTAAAACCGAGGCCAAAATGTTCTTCCCCGTTCTTGACCGCGACAGCAAACTTCCATTCAGTAAGGTATCATCTCAGCGTGCAGTTGTTAAAATGACTATGTTTGCAGTACACCCCATGACAGCATGCTTGAGCACTCTTCTCTGTCTCACGATGACATGCTGACTATTGTGACTCCCTCAGGGCTTGTCATTTTGCGGCGGGGGACGGATCGCCTTTCCCCTTATTTAGCCGCTGTCCATGTAACCCTTGGCCAATTGCCATCCCTCAAAAACCACCCCAGCACAATGGTCTGGGTCATGTCAACTCTATGTTTTGTGGGAGGTGGGAGCCCTGGGAAAAACACCATTAGTCAGGTCTCGGGGCAAGAAAACAAGATGGTGCCTCATGTTTTCAGAGAAAACACTGGCTGGACGTGGCAAGTCATCTTTCATTTGTGCTGTAGACTTTACAGCCTCGGGGGAAATGTGGGTTTATTACATGGCGTGGGACTACTGTACAACCACTGTAACAAGGCATACAGGAGAAAAGACCAAAATAAACAGGTAACATTGTGGAAGGTGATATATCATCTGAAGGGTAGATGATTTGATTGTTTGTCACTGATAGATGACTTTTGGGACTATTTGATCATATCACAAAGAAGCAGCAGGCTGCCAGGTGTTGGCTGCCATTTAATTATGAAAATGAACAGGAAGGTCTCCTTTATCACAATTAGTAGAACTGCAAAGGTAAAAACAAGGCAATGCTTGGCAAAGCTTTTGAAAAAGTTCTGCTATTAGAGCAACAATTAACAGATGTCCACGGCTTTGTTTAGAATGTTTTTATAGTCCGAACAGCAAAAAACATGACACCAAATATTCACAAGCCTGATCGAAATTACATCCATGAGCTTGATTAAGATTAACAGATTAAGCGTGTCATGTTTTGTACACAATTTTGTAATTTTTGAATCACTCTTTCTAATAAGACTTTGGGTTCATGTGACATGTATAAAAAATGTATCATAAAAAATGGCTCATGTATTAAAAAATTTAACACTAACAAACAAGCAATAAATAAACAAATAAATAAAGATAAAATGAATAAATCAATAATTTAAAATAATAATTTAAAAGAAATATTTGAAAAGAAATAGCTGACAATAAAAATGTTTTGAATATATATTTATACTACACATGCCTTGCATTGTTTTATTAGAATTTATTACATTTTTTTTTACAATTTATTTACAATTTTAGTTTTACTATTATTTACTGAGTGCGGAGATACACACTGCAGCGCAGTGTCGCTTCTAGGACAACTCTGTTATTAATGTGGTAGAATGGAATCATTTATGATAATTTTTCTGTATTAATGCACCGTTTTTCCGTTATTCCCAAACAGAAAAATGCATTTTACACCTTATGGTGAAGTCAGTTTGTACATTAAAGATGATTTCCGTCAAATAACATCTAATTTAATGTTAAATTATGCGAGTGGCACATTGTGTAGCTGCAGGAGTCAGAAAAGTGTCCAGAGTTGCAGCCACCAGGCGCCGAATGGAGACAATATGTTCAAACAATGGCGCTGCGCTTCCGTGTCCAGTGTGCGACCCCCTTTACTGTCAGTGTACGGCGATATACACCTGTATCACACCATCACCGCTTTAAAAAAGCCATCTGTACTATAAGATGGCTTGTATTTTGCATTAAAGTGAGAAAAAAAGTATGCTGGTTTTCTTTTTTTAAAGTAATACAATAATAACATGTTACTTTCTGTCAAGCAAGAAAATGTTACTAATGTTAAAGCAACAACAGAACTTAATTTGACTTTTCTTTGGCAGAAACAAACAAAAGAATACCTGAGCAAACAGATCAGATTTCATCTCTTCACACAGTCAATCCAAAAGATCAGCTTTAAATCAAAGTGAATTTGTCTGCAGTGTGAACAAAGCCTTAGATCCACTGATAACTTGTTAAAACCAACCCACTGACTAAGTAGCTTTGAGCTCAGATGTCCTACTTCTGCATTCAGCGAGCGCTGTAAACCATAAGACTCGCAGTAAAGTAAGAAGAATATATATATGAGATGAGAAGTGAGAGGGGGAACTGGTGTATCATGTCAGGTGCTGGAGGTGCTTACGTTTGCAGGAGGGTTGAGTGCCAGACCAGGTGCCGTTGGGGAAGCACATTCTTTCTGCCGAGCCGAAGAGCTCGTAGCCTACTGAGCACCTGAAATGCACTTTACTGCGTATACGAAAATCACTCTCGTCTCTGCTGCCGTGGGATGGTGTGCCTGGGTCACCACATGTCCCAGATGAGTCACCTACAGAAGATAGCGAGAGAGAAATGACAATGAGTATAAAAATGATGTGTGGGTCATTCCTACTGTACAGTACATTTTTATGTTTCCATCTTATATGGGTAGTTGATATGAAATACTGGTGGAACACTGCGGTACATGCTGCTACTTTACCTCAAACTACTTCAAACAGCATTCATCTTGTGTTTTTCTTTATTTTTCATTTTTTCAAGTCTAAACAAGTTTTCTTGGAAATATTATTTTAATTCGTAATAAATATAATATACAGGTTTCTCCCATTTTTACAAAGGAAAAGGAAAGAAAGAAAGAAAGTTGGAAAGAAAGAAAGAAAGTTGTAATAAATATATAGGTTTTCCCACTGATCTAAAGAAAAAAGTGAGGAAGGAGGGAAATTATTTATTTATAAATATATATATATATTTATTTATAAATATATATATATATTTATATACTTTTTTCTTTGCAAACAGGGGAAAACCTGTATATAAATATATTAGTTATTTGTTTATAAATAAATCAATTGCATACAAGGGACAATATATAAATAAGCAAATAACTAAAAGTTTTCACATGGAGGAAGGGAGAATGTCACGCAATGTGAGGTGTGGTGAACCCAATCGCAGGCAGCGGGGATGAAGGGGTTAACAAAAAACTTTTATTAAATAAACAAAACACAAAACAAAGATCCACAAGGGGATAAAACACTAACAGAAAAATAATACGCAAACTATGACAGGAACAATAAACTGGACTGGACTAGACTAACATAACACTTGACACTAATGACTGGACTAGACTAAATACTTACTAGGACTTGACTGGGTATAAAACAGCAAACAGCAAACTGGATCACGCGAACACAGCGAACACAGCGAACACAGCGAACACAGCGAACACAGCGAACACAGCGAACACAGCGAACACAGCGAACACAGCGAACACAGCGAACAAGGACTACATAGAGCACGTAGAACGCAATGCACGAGCACAAGACAAAGAAACATGAGGGCATTTATAGGTAAGACAAACGAAGGATAACGAGCGAGGGCAGGTGTGGAACATAAGACATGGCAGGGAGGCAATACATGAAACGAGAGGGGCGGGGCCAATGACAAGACACTGGAGAGAACACATATGTTAAGATAAACAATAATATGATTCTCTCCACATAAAACCTAAGGGCTCTGTCCCGATCCTGCCACATGACTAGAAATTCATAAACAAGAAGGTAGGACCGTGACAGAGAAAGAGAGAGAAAGAAAGAGTCAAGTACAAAAGAAAGTAAAGGATAATTTATTTAAATAATACTTTTTCTTTGCAAACAGGGGAAAACCTGTATATAAATATTTTTAAATTTTAGTTATTTGTTTATAAATAAATAAATTGCCATCAGGGGACAATATATAAAAAACAAGAAATGTTCCACTGTTTGCAAAGAAAGAAAGAAAGAAAGAAAGAGGTCTCAAATGTTAAAAGCACAACATTTTAACCTATTCAACTGTCTGTGAATGATCAGCTGTCACATGAATGAGAAAGAATGACTGTTCCAGTGCCGATTTTCCGGACCCTCCACGGATGTAATCTGGGAGCTTCATTCCATACACTCAAGGCTCCGCTATAGCTCTCTGGAAATTGATATTCCTGATTGATTCCCGCTGCTTCCATATATCTGAACCCGGCAGCCTTGCACCACACCTGAATCTGAGCTCTATTCATCATGAACACACAAATCACACAGAGACACGCACATTTATGCTCATACAAGGCTTACGAATAATATAACCGGGCCAAAAATACGGACACTTACACACACAAAAGCCATATAGCCATATATCATATCATATACTGTATATATATGCATCCGAGTGCAAAGCAACACACTTCTGAATATAAATCTCTGTTGTTGTCCTAAATGAGTTTGCCCCCAATTGCGTCACAAGTTCCACGTTCAGCGCGGAAGAGTAAGAACAAGAGCTAAAATAGATCAGGACCCTACAGGCAAACACGCCCCCACACATTTGCAAACGGGCTTGAAACAAAACTCTCCAGGAGAGCCAACATCCAAAAGTAGCCCATGTCAAAGCCGAGCCGGCTCTATAAACAAGTAATGATTTATTTAAGAGCAGGCGGTGTTATAAAAAAAGCCATCTTCAGATCTAATACCGCAGCGTCTGAAGAGGAGTACCGGTGTGCGGTAAGCAGGACTGGTGGCGGGTGGCCCAGGGGACAGATTAAAAATGGTTGTTTATAAAGAACCGCAGGCTGTTCCTCTTACTTATTAATACGTCAAAGGGCTGCGTGAACAGGCTGTTGACCCGTACGTGACTGGCAGATTTTTATCTTACACACTTTACTGTAAGTCACATACATGTCACATACATCACACAGCGGGCCCCTGAGGCCAGATGGATGCATGTTGGCTTTTGGTTAAGTGAGGAAGATGGAGTTGCCTTTTGCGGGGGATTAATTTCCCAGGGGGTTGTGTGATGTTGAAAGAGGCACCCTACAGGGCGCACTCTGATTCGTAGTATGCCACTTTAAGGGAACGCACTTGTGGAGATCCGTCTCACAGCGAAGTGTACCTTTCTCGGGGCACACATGACGAAGGGGCACCTCTCATTGTTGTACTCCTTCCAGGGTGGAGCGTCTCAATGCATTGTGGGTAATTTTCCGGGGGTCTTTGCATGTGCATGTAGCACTCTGCGACAAGCACACAGTATGCATTTTTATGTCACGTTCTATCTTTTCCTTTCTCGCCGGGAGAAGTGAGAGACGTGAGGTGTGGGTGTTTGGAATTCCCAGGAGCCAATTCTGTCAGGGAGAGAGTGCTGACCAAGCACAACACTTCAAGGGCAGACGGAGGAGACTGCTGTATTAGACATCCCACTGGAACTTTTTCACTTATCCGCAATGGCAGCCCTGAGACCACCACAGTTGCAGGAGAAGAGACTTATGAGAGGGTTCACGTGTCACCAAGTGATGTACAGCCACCTCCGATGGAAAAAGTCACTGTAAACATGCAGTTAACACTTTGATACAACACTGTCGAAATGATTGTGTTAGATGAAAAACCGAGGCGGTATTAAATGTCACCTTTTTATATCAACACGAACCCTGAGTGGAATAGAAGTGGGCCACTAAAATTTAGTCTCTAATGGATGGTTGATTTGTGGCATCTATGGTGGCATATAGCAGTCAGTGTTGATTTTTCACAGCGGGTCAAATAAGCTTCCGGACAACAGCAGTGCAACAAATATGGGTCAGATATAAAGTAAAAGAGCTGACAGAGCGGTTGTAAATGGCTATAGATGTTTACACAGACGGTTTAATGTGGCTCTGAGGTGGTGTTTGCTTTATACAGCTGTAAAAACAGCAACAAGAGATGAAGGTTTTTGTAATGAATGTTTTGTTTGGTATTGCTGGTGGCGCCTGAACTGCACCTTTAAGAAAATCGCCTGCTCTAATTGGATCATAGGAACTCAGGTGTTTGCAGAAGGAGAAGGGAAGATCATCTCAGCGGGTTGATACTAAATCGCTCAATGATGCAGACCGTAACTGTGCTAATTGGGGATAAGGCTGTTTTGGGAGGAGAGTAAATCGCTGTTTGTTTGGTTTTAAAAGGGTCAGATCATAGTGTCTGGTCTTACTGTACCTTTGAGACCTCTAGCGGGATGCAGGCAATTATAGCAGGCTGACAACAAGGTCCAAAGATTGTAATAGCTTCAGTCTGGACTCTTATTAGAACAGAAAAGAACATAATAGTGTATGAGATGTCTACACATGCATAGAGAGACACTCACACAAATATAAACTGCCATCTGTGTGCTTGTGGGTCATTTCTGCTATGCGCCACATTTTCATGTTGCCAGCAATTTGGTTGATAAAATGTTAATCTAATCATTTATAAAGATGGAAATCATGAATTATTTTTTACATTACAAACTGGCCATTTATTAACAACATAAAACGTATTTTTGATGCTAACTGCTCTTCTTAAAATAAAAAAATCCTTAATATGTATTGCTGGAGTGTTTCCTCAATTTTGTAAGTCTTTTTGGACAAAAGCGTCCGATAAACGGCTAAATTTGAAATGCAAACGTGTAATGTAAATGCAATGCAAACATTACATTAAATGTAAAGGGTATTTCTTTTTTCAACCAACACTCCTGTTTAGATGCTTTCTGATTAAGTTAGAGAAATATGTATTTTATAAGGTTTCAAAATATTAACTGCAGGATATACTCTTGAGATAAAGTAGCTGTCACTGGGGTGGTAGCCTTAAAGGGATAGTTCACCCAAAAATGAAAATTTCATGATGTCATTCCAAACGTGTATGACTTTCTTTTTTCTCCAGATTCACAAAATAAGATATTTTGAAGAATGTTTGTAACCACACAACATTGATCCCCGTTGTATGGATACAAAACAACTGCAACATTTCTCAAAACATCATCTTTTGTGTTCCACAGAAGAGAGAGTCTTACATTTAGATTGACAGTAAATAAATGACTTTTTTATTTTTGGGCGAACTATCCCTTTAAGGGTTTCTTTTGTACCTCTACAGGCACAAAACGTACAATGCTTTTTGGGTACATAATTGTACCCTTAGGACCTATTTTGTTCCTTTAAAGTCCAGTTAAACATTTTGTTCCCCCAGGGAAAAAACTGTACCTTCACAGCAACTTTTGTCTGAGGTCTATTAATTATAACCGCAACATTCATTTCAAGTTTCACAACTCAAAGCATACTGGCAGAAATGACCCGTGTGTGAGTTTGTTCGAGTGCTTTCAGCATACAGGAAAAGCGCTGAATTTGTGCTGCTATGATTTTGTGCCATAAAACCCCGAGGACAGATGAACAGCACCAGGAAGAAAGCCTAAGAGGACCAGGAGGAAGAGGAAGGGAAACAGGAGAGAGATTTCTCTGGGTAGCTGTTGTTCTCTCTCTGTCTGCCTCTTTCTGGGTCACGGATCTCTGTGGAGGATTGGGGCACATTCAGTGGGATTGGCAAGAGACTGTAGAAAGACTGTCAGCATTCTAGCTTTATGGATCATAAACTCTTAATGAAGGTTTAATGGGTAGATTGCACAAGTTTAAATATATGCAAATAAATGAGTATGTGTGTTTGAGTGCACATTTAAGTTTACAGCATGTGCCTGAACGAATGAACGTGCAAATGCTTCCAGCGACAGGTAATTTATCTGGTTAAATTCACACTGACAGCGATTTGTAACGACAAAGTGACCAGAAGTAATTTTATTTGCAATGTCTGTGATTTGAGGCAACATGTACTCAAATAATGGATTTTTGCTGCTTGTTTAGTTCAGTTAATTAAAAATAAGCTATTAACATGCAATTCTTGAGCATTCTGTCACAACTTCATCTCATTGCGTGCAATTAATTAAAATTTGCAAAATGGAAGTTTACTTAATCCATTTGAACAGGGACTACATTGATAGTTTTTGCTGGCCATAACCAAAAGTCCTCAAATCGAAACTGACAAAAACATGTTGGAAATCATCTAAAATCATCCCCGTGAACCGTAAGTTGAGATCGTTTTTGCTTCTGTATTTTGATGCATTTCTGAGTGAAACAGAATTTCGAATGAGAAAAAAAGGACCATGGTTTGTGTTATTCACTGCAAATTGATTAGATGTATAAAGCCATTGCATTTTGAAATTGACAATTGAAGAAGAGGAGTTAACAGATGCTCCGCCCAAGCCGTCTAACTTACGTCATTTGAGATGGATAGCCACTAGAAGTGCATTTTCAGATTTTAACTGAAGATTATGAGGGTATATTAATTTTAAATAGAGAATGACCCACACTGATAATCTATTGACAATAAACGCTGCAATGTTTCATGAACAAGTATAGGAATTGTAAGTTTTAATTTCACTGAGACTTAACATGGTATTCCTTATTCCTTTATTATTTTGTTATACCAAAAAATGTGCCATTTTTACTATATTCTGGTTTAAAATAATAATAAAATAAATAAAAATATAATATTTGTGTGAATATATTTATCCAACACAATCTCGTGGGAATTCGTAACTATTTTATGAGGTTGCTAATTCGTATGAATTTGTATTGTCTTATTCAGACGTTTTAGTACAATCTGCTTTCGTGCCAGTGATGTTAGGTTTATGGGGGGAGGTTAGGGAAGGGGCTTCAGTATAGCTTTTTCTAAAAATCATATGTGTTTGTACAATTTACATTGCACGAATTCATACGAATTCGGAAAATAGTTACAAATTCCCATGAGATCCGGTTAAATTGTCTATATCCCTGTTCCCTTTTTCTAATACTGAAGACAGATTTTTTTAAGCAACACTTATTCATCTTATCCACAAAAACCAAAAGCTATTCAGACCCCTAACTCAAACAATCGTATACACAATCCACTAATAGATCAAATGAAATCACAATACAGTGCGTCCGTTATGAACAACGATTCTGTTAGATGAATTAAAAACCCAAGAACACTACAATCAACCAAACCAATTCATCGCTGCGGTTTCAAAAAAGCACAACCTTTCCGTCTCGTTCCCAGAATAAAGGTAAATTCAAGAGGTCCTTCTCAAATCCCAAAGACCATGCAAACACCACCATCTGAAATGTTTCTTAAGAGGGAGAAATCATTGACTAACCCAGTGGTTCAGTGCACAAAATCCTTTTTCCTAAAGGGCACAACTATACTCAGACTATTACAGGCACCGGGAGAAACTTGTTGAGCTCACTGAACCAGAATAGGACATAACACCGTTCGAAATGCCAGTGACTGAGCCGTTCTCTCACATTCCAATACATTCCCCATCATTCCTGCATGTTCATTCCCTCTGAAGTCCCCAAGGACAATGGGACGATATTGCAGCATAAAGAGTTCAGGTGAAGCGTTGGATGCAGGGTCGTAATAATTCTACGTGACGAAAGCTCGGCTGCTGCCAGCGCTTTGGCTTCGGATCTATTCAAATGTGTTTGTGGCCTTGTGGAGCGTTTTACATGTGGATGGCTTATGCAAAAACGTCTCTAAGCAATGTCTGGTGCTCGACAAAACTTGCGCGTGGGTGTTAAAACCCACATGTGGAGGCCTTCGAGATATCTCCCTGGAGTTAGTATGTGCCTTTGCTCTCCATTTAGAGAATGAACAATGGCAGGGAGAAGCTGGGTGCTGTGCTGCTACGTTTGTGTGGAAATCCACGGTGTGTCTCTGTTATGTCTGAAAGTACCTGTTCCTGTTTTAAGACCCAACACGAGATAGACTCCTGCGGTTGCAGGCGTGTGTGTCTGCATATATTACTGAAGTCTATTGAAAAGCAGATGGCGTGTTATCACATAAAATTACACATCAATTATACACCTTACTGACATCAGACGCAGCCTTAAGACGGCATCCCGCTAGCCGATTTTCAGCTTATTATCAGTCGTCTGCTTCATTTACACAGCGCTGGGAAATCATGTGTGAATGCGTGTGGATGGGTCACCGGGGCTGTTCCCCACGTTTTTGCAGAAATAATGACTTTACCTGCTGAAAAAGGCCCTTTATATGTTACTTTAAGCTGGTTAGCGATGCTCCTGGCATGTTTTTATGGTCTTGCTGGTTAATCTATTTAAAAAAAGCCTGGTGGCACAACATTGTGACTAGTTATGCTGATCTGTGCTAAAAGTTATTTTAAAAGAGAAAAGGAAAAATCCCTCTGTAGAGGAAGACATACTGACAAACATATGCTGTTTGAAACTTAAAGGGCGAGTTTCGCCGTAAGAGAGTTCTCGTATCTGCCCACACAAAAAAACCTGATGCCTTCTGCTCGTCTGACATCAACAACTCTAATGTACTGCTGCAAGGGTCTTCTAGTAGTCTCTATTTATACGTCTGTTGCGATCGGCTTGCAAAATGAATACATAACATTCATCGAGTGTTTTCCCTGCATTGGTACATGAATAAAATGGAAGACTGTGAAACCTAAAATGTCAGATGCAAATCTCTATCTATGAATTCCAAGGATCTTAGCACCTGATTTTGTAGGTCGTGGTGATTGATGTGTGTGCGTCCGCCCTACCTGAGCAAAAGGGCATGGGCGCACTCCAATGGCCATTGAGCTGGCAGGTGCGGGAGGACTCGCCCTTCAGTTGCCGGCCACCCGTGCAGCTGTATCGCACCGTGGCGCCAAAGGTGAATTTGTCTCCGCTTAGCACCCCGTTGGGAGGAGATCCAGGATGTCCGCAGTTCACCACTATGCACATCACACAAAGATGGAGAATGTTCAAAACTTTGTTATTGGATCTGCAAACACTCCTTCAGTTCATTCAAGTTGATTCTAATTACATTAGAATATAAAAGGCTTCTCTCTCTGATTTTAATAACGCCGCAGCTCTAGTTTATCTCAAAGAATAGGGTGCTAATTTAGCTTCTTGTAAGAGCGCTAAGATCAGCAATTTCTGAAAGTCCCCCCTCCCCATCTTGACATAAACTCTTCATGTGTAGTCTCTGCAGAGGAACTGGAAAATACAGTAAGCTAATGGTTGCTAATGAAACCAAAGTCATGGTTATATTTAATGATTATCCTATTTTAGATATTTACCATTTGTCATGTCGCCCTTCAGACCTTATGAAATGTGTGCCACTTGTGGACTCCCTATAGAAAATGCCAACATTCTTGAAATCAAATACTGAACTACATTTCTTATTTTACAAGGTGGCTAATTCGTATGAATTCATGCAATATTAAACATGTATGTGCTTTGCATGTGTTTATAAATACAAATTAATATGCACAGTGCACAGACATACATTATGTAAATGCATAACATTTTTTTTGGTGCAGTTTGTCACGTTAAGTATGGTTAAATTCTGCTGCTTCTGAAAGCCAGAGGGCGCTCTCGCACAGAAATTCCAAATATACGTCGCATAAGTAGTACCATAACACGCGTAGGTGTCTATCGCTGTTCTTCAAGCCTCCTCAGGTGATTTCATGACAATAAAATATATTTATAATGATCATATTTGACGGGTGTTGCTTTTTCAAATGCACGTTATAAGCAACTCAAACTCACAATGCTTTCAGATTGAGCAGCATTTCCTACCGATCACAGAGCCGTGCTTCATAATCGAAGACTTTTCGATATCATAATCGCTCTAGACAGGTCGATTTACGCAATATTTAGTGTTAATTTATCACGCACCCCTACTCAAAGTCTAAAGTCCAAAGTCTAAGTCTTAAGGCGCGGTCACACTTGTCTTTTTGGTCCATTGACTTCCATTCACACGCATGCGAATGTGACAGACCGGAAACGCAAGCTTCTGCTGCAAAGTTTCGCATTCCGCAGCGTTTCAAAGCACAAGTTTGGTTAACTATGACCCGTGAATTCATTTCACGTGAAGACGTGCGACCAGATGGATTTGTCACAGCGTGACCTTTTTCTCTTCACGGCGTGGCCCTCCTCCATTTTTGCCAGAAAAGCATATATCCTGCTCCCCACCCATATTCGCAGCTGCATACGACAAATATATGCATGCTCAAACTCCAATGTGACCTCGCCTTTATTCTGGGTGCGATTAATTGTGATACAGCTCTAATATTTTACAACAGTACGGTTTACATCATATAAAATCATACGAATTAGCCTCGTAAAATTGTTACAATTTCCCATTAGATCAGGCTGGGAGAATACAATCTAGTTAACATTTAAATTTGTTAACCAGATCTGCCAGTGGTGACGTTTGACAATGCGCCTAAATACAGATTCACAAGCTGATTAAAAAACCCGCTCTGTTGGAAAGAGCCAGAAAAAAGTAAGCATTTGGCATTAGTATAAAAAAATGTAAAAGCACTGGCACGATTATTAGGACACGGTAAGCAGAAGTGGCAACATTTCTGACAGCAGGGAGTCTCATCAGGGCACGATGTAAGCTAAGGCCCCGTCGACTTCGCAGCTGCCGCTGAATGTGTCTCGCCGAGCTTTGGACGTGCAGAGGATTCGCCGCCTTTCAATGTTCGCACAATGAAGTAGGTATCAGACAAATGGCATTACTAATTAATCTGCCAGGAAAATCTGTGTTCCACCTGTCCTTCCATTACAGCGCCGATCTTAGGCGGCAGGAAGGGGGTCGCTCAACTAATTCTCCTCAATTACAGCAATGAAAAGGTAATTAACATCACAACACAAATGCCAAGTCGTAACTTTCGCCAGAAACATACCGATACACTCTGGCAGAGGCTTGTCCCATTGACCCGTGGGTTGGCAGGTCAGGACAGGAGAGCCAAACAAGTAATACCCAGGGTTGCAGTCATAGAATACCACCGTGCCAAAGGTGAAGTTACCATGCTCTATTTTACTCTGCCTGATGGAGTTGGCAGGAATCCCGGGATCAGAGCAATTGACGACTGAACACAAAGGAAAGAAGATAATAAGGAAAAGACAAGGAGAGGCATGTTATTTGGTAAGAAGCACTAAGCAAATGAGTTCAGTAGAAATAAATAGGTAAGATGTGCTCTAAACTCGCTTGAATGAACACAAGTGTGATCTGCATTATGAGTATTTGCCATTGAGGCTGGGCGATATAGATCATTATATGGCCATATTTTTCAGACTTTTAATGATATGGAATGTGTATCTTAATATGTACGTTATTATTAATCTGTTAAAAATGTCTTCACATTCCATTAAATGGAATGATGTTTTTTTTTCCAATCCAAAGGAATCATGAAAAAATGAAACAGCCATTGTATATGAATAGATGAATCATTCAAAAATCACGTTTTTAATTGTGTTGTCATGTTTTTATAGTTTTTTTTAGTTAGCTGTAAAGTTTTTTGTTATTATGAATTAATTAACTTAATCAACTTAATACTATTTATGCACATATATGTATATAAATAAATAATATAAACAACAAAACATTTATAAAATTACATAAATAAAATAACTAAATTAAAATAAATGATCATATTTTCATTCTAAATGAAAACAAAAAAGAACTTCATCATTTATATTTACTATACAAGAACCAATGTATCAATACATAAAAAACAACACAAAGTAATAACAATATTTACCTACATACATATTTCTTAAAATGTAAAAATTCATTCATTAAACATAAAGATCAAATTAAAGACACGTGTAAACCAATAACATATTTTAAATGTGATTTACATTAGGAATCACTGCAAATACATTATTATTATTTATACATAATAATATTTGCAATCTTTGTGCAGTATATTACTGCTGTATATCTGTAAAACTACATTCTAAAACGTCATTCTGCCCTGACACAATGAATCACAATTACTGAATCATTGTAACAGAGATCTATGCTGTTTATTTCCTCTTGCATTAGTTTCATTCCATGCAGTAAAGTACACACATGCAGATTCACAGTAACATGCAATCTAAACTTAACCAAATTTACCATATCTGACATGCTGTATTATTCATAGCAAGTACAGTTTTCTCATCACCATGCACTTTGTGTCCTTAACAAAAAGTCATTATTAGCATTTGTTCATGTATTTCCAGCCACCAAACCACAAACTCGGCAGCCACTTACAGTATGGTATCAGTGCAGGTGCCATAGCAACAGCCGTTACCCCTCTTTACCCACAATGCACTGAGCTGCTTTAATTTTGGCAGGCGGTGAATCAGGCAAAGCTCCGTGTGAATAAAAGACTTAACTTTTCTCCCCACCTTTACATGTTGGTGGTGGCTGGCTCCACTGCCGGTTGGCCTGACACTGAGCCCGGGAGGGGCCCTCCATCACGTAGCCCATGTTGCACGAGAAGCTCACCACATCATTCAGGTTGAAGCCATTGCCTATTGTACGGCCGTAGATGGGGCTTCCGGGGTGCCCGCAACTGATGGCTAGAAATGACCAGAGGAAACGTTTTATTAAACCATATAAAATAAGTTAAAACCCAATTGCTTTTTCATTCCTCAGAGCTGCTTTCTCTCAACAGGTACATAAACAAAATGTGATTAAACGTGTGATTGAATTATGGCTCTACAAAATAATTGTTCTTTTTATATTGATTAGAAACTGTAGAACATTTTCTCTCTGTTTTTTAATCATTCCTTCAGCGAGCTGCCACTCAAAACAATAAATCATACATTTAGTCTTTTCTTTACAAAAAGGCAATTTGCAACCAGCACCGCAGTCTAAATGTCAATGAATTCTGAGTTTTTTTCATTGAGTTCTCCATTCCAAACCTAGTTTTAACCCAGTTTAGTTGATTCTCTCATGCACATCGCTATTTGTGTGACTATGTGAGTTGCTGCCTATCTGTAAATTGTTCCAAATGAGTCGATTATGATGCTCCATTTCAGTCGGCTAATCACACACATGCACATAATAAAGCTTCCATGCCACCAAACATGATAGCATTTAACAAATATCTGTTGAAAAAGACCTTCTCGTGGGATTGCTTGTCATTAAATGGATCTGTAACCACCTACATTTCTTTCTATCTGTGTGTAGCCTACATGATATTGTGGGTTTAATGGAGCCCCATTGTTTTAATAGCAATGGGCAATGCAGTACCATTTGAAGCAGCAATGAAGCAGAATGGTTGGTTAAGCATTTTGAACTACATGCTGTAAATAGGAGATTAACACACAGTGCCTCTAGGTGAGAGCTGTCAATCTGTTGCTAAGTTTAGACATTAAAATGATATAATTTATGAGTGTACATATGAGCAGCAATGTAAATCAACGTCAGAATGACATACTGCCTTTTAATTATATGTTAGGTTTGGTTTAATTCATCTAGATAAACTCAATCAAACAGATCTGATATTGGTATTTAAATATACGATCTTTTTATAAGTATGTGTGTGCGCCCATAACCCCATATGTACCATGCGTCACACTATACTGTATATAATGTGTGTTGATTATCTCCAGACACTCTAATTCTAAGATATTTAAACCACAGACGAGCTCTTGTTTTATTAAAGTAAAACTTCTTTCTCCGATGCGACATATTTGCGATACATTTGCTATTGTGATACCTCTTTCAGCCTAGAGTAAATTTCATTCCTCATTGTGCATCTCTTTTGCACTCATAAAAAGCCAGAGTGTATTTGCATAATCACGGCTGTAATTTGTTTCTCTTTTTGGGGCAATTTTCCTTTCATTTAAAGACCTTCCATAGCCAAAATTTCAAACTACATAACTGCATGTTAAAATAGCTGAAAATACACTCTTGCATGTCTCCTATAGTATCTTCTTCGTATATTTATAACGGCACTTTCTATCTTGTGAACAGACAATTATTTCAAAATGTAGAGAGATCATTGTAGAGACATGAGTGCATTTGTTTCCTGTGTTGACTTATTTCCTATTGAAACCAAAGGAGCATTTTGTAAATAATGATGATTTGCTACTTATAGGGATACTCCACCCAAAAATGAAAATTCTGTCATGATTTAATGACCCTCAAGTTGTTCCAAACCTGTATAAATGTCTATTTGTAAGTTATTTGGAAAAATGTTAGCAACTGACATTTCTGGGACATTATGGACTACAGTAGTAGCAAAATTATTGTATCATTTTTTTTCCTTTTTTACACAATTTTGAAAACTTTTTTAAATGGCACATTTGACTAATATTTAAAATGTTCCTACTATGGTAGTCAATGATGTCCCAGAAAAGTCAGTTGTTCAACAGAACAAAGAAATTTATTCAGGTTTGGAACAACTTGAGGGTGAGTAATTCATGACAGTATTTTCATTTTTGGGTGAAGTATCCCTTTAAAGTAGATGGTATTAAAGGGAGAAATACTGTCATTCTGGTGAAATTTCTTCCTTGGCAAGATTTGGACACAACCCTGGGTCCAAAAGGAGTCATCAGTGTTTTCTGACATGAAGTAAGATTTCAATATAAAATGTGACCATTCTTTGCTAAAGTTTATTCTGTAAACTTTTACAGTAACAAACAGATTTCAAAGCTAACAGACATTGACTAAAAGCTCAATTTTGATTTAATGGGGCCTTTAAACTGAGTAAACGATTAATACATCAAGTTGTCAGCTGCTGTTGGTAAGATCTATTGAGAACAGGACTTCACAAATCCATGTGCAACTTATATAGCATCACATTTTTTCTTCTCGACTTATTCAGTTGCAGAAAGTGTGAGATGATTTGTAGACGTGAAATGATGTGAGATGCATTGTTAAAATAACGTCTTGCTAAAGTGTCAATCTTCATCATCAAGAGAGACTTCACAAAAGCCGCGTTATGATTACAATTTGGAGCCATTTTCTAAAACGATTATCAAAGCGATGCTACATGAATGAAAGTATGATTGAAATTTATATCAAATGATGGTCGAGTATTACCATAAAGACAGCAATGGTGCTATACTTACACCTGGACCTAATTTGGCTAGTATCTACCAAAGGTAAGATAAATTGGGAAGTGTCGTCTCTGATCCTCTAATTGAGAACCACTTAATTTTCTGATTTAAAAGCCGTTCCTGCATCACACAGCTTTCGGTGACACGTGGCTAAATTCAGCAGCCTACGTTTTTAGTGCGAGTTACTCTACTCTTTTCCCTGTGGCTCTATTTTATCAGCTCATTTCCCTTAAACGCTCTTCAAACAAATAAACGCCCCTGCTGAAGTGAGGCAGACTTACTGCAGTGTGTTTGTCTGATATACTGTATGTGGGCTGTGAGCATAGACCCAGTGTGTCACTGTGCAGTAGGAAATGACAATGATGGCGCATTTTTAATAACAATAGCTCCCTAGATACAGATCTTTAAATGCCACTGCCATTTATAAAGGAGAAACAGCGCTCTAAGGTCTGAGCATGTCATGATGTCATTTCCCCTTGCGCTTGTTTGCTGTAGAGTTATTCTCAATGTCCCAGATACAGCAGCACTTATAAACTGCAAGGGTAAGATGTGCTTAAATTAAATAATTACATAATATGCTAATTAATAAAGCCAATTAAGACCCAAATAAATAACATTTTAAACACTGTAGACATTACAAAGAATGGGCTTTAGAAATAAATATACAGCTTCACATCCCGTCTGCACTATTTTTAAATATAAACATCCATTAGATGCACATTTTGTACTGAACATAGTTTTTCAAAAAATATGCACTACTGTTCAAAAGTCCTGAGGTGCCTTACTAATTCTTTATTTATATTTTCCCCCACATTGTAAAATCTATTGTATGACTATTATATGGAAAATATGTTGTGACTAAAAACATCCAAATGTAAGTCAAAACTATATGTATTTTAGCATTTTCCAAGGATTTACCCATTGCCGAGAATTTGCAAAAATGTACTATTGTCATTTTATCACTGCACCCCTTAAAGGTCCAGTGTATGAAATGTAGCGGCATCTAGTGGTGAGGTTGTGAATTGCAACCAACAGCTCACTCCACCCCTCCGTTTCTTCTTCATAATTCATTTCAAAGCTATTTTCTTTAGTCTTGTAATAAAAAATGAATATGTTGGTGCAATTATATTTTCTAACATTCGGATACCCCAGACAAACCATTTCAGGAAAGAGCCCTTATACTTTTGAACGATAGAATGGTGCGTCGGCATTTCTGTCTGAATTAATCTCCACATGAATTCAGTAATCTTCCACAGCTCGTCTGCGAGAGTCCCAAACTCACGGACGCAGATGGGCAGCTGTCCGGACCAGTTGTGGTCTTGCTGGCAGATGCGCACGGAGGAACCGATGAGGCGGAAGCCGGAGACGCACTGGTACACCACTGTGTCCCTGTAGCCGAAGTTCTCCCCGATCACCTGACCATTGACGATCTGCTCGGGCACACCGCAGTGGCCGGCTGAAGAGAAAGGAGCGAGAAAAGCAAGCCATTAAAGAGATGCTTCTAAGCAGCAGCTAGACCAGGGCTAGTCAAAATTAACATTTCAAATAAGTGGAGAGACTTTAAAAACGGTGTGCTTTAAGAAATGTACGTCCTGAGACGCCTCATCTTTGAAAGTCCAAAGCGCTGCTACATTCAATAAAAAGTAATTCCCGCGGCTCATAACGATATACTGACGTCTTATAAAGCGATTTGATCAGTCTGTCCAAGAACTTAATGTTATTTCCAATGTTATAACTGGCAATCCAGCCTCAGGCAATCGGTTTGCACACGTGATAGGTCGCGTTCCAAAACGCATCTTGTTCCCTTGAAAGTAACTGCAGGAAGGGTACACCACGTGAACGGTTGTCTCAGATAAGGGAAAAACGGCGTTGTTTTTATTACTGCATTCATTATGTATGAAAATACGGCTATATTTACGAGAAACAGCAGTCCCATCTCCCTCCAGAACTCGCACTACAAAGGATCTACCCTTCTAAGAGCGT
Organism: Triplophysa rosa; assembly: GCF_024868665.1. NCBI lineage: Eukaryota > Metazoa > Chordata > Actinopteri > Cypriniformes > Nemacheilidae > Triplophysa > Triplophysa rosa. Next base: position 8,847,192 of record NC_079905.1, on the reverse strand, counting down.
GAGGCACATTAATGCGATTGGAATTCACCCGGAGATGTGATAATAATTCAGTTTCTTGCAAAGATCAATTGATTCGCTTTATAAAAGGATAATTTCACGTCACAAGGGGCAGGGATTACATTTTGTGTTGAAAAATCTTTTGTGTTGTGTTCCTGAAAAAGCAATGCCACCCACATCTTGGATATAAAATACATCTAAAAAGACAACATCCCTTTTAATTAAATTTCACGAAAAGACACAAATACTGGATGCAATATTTGTGTGCATGTTTTAATATATGACCTGTAAGTAACAGTAACATAAAACCAGCATAAAAGTAACAAAATTACAGTTACAGAAATACAAAATAATAGAAGAATTAAGGATAAAAAAACTGGACTGCATCCTATTTATACTTTTGGAATCTGGCCCTCAAAGAAAAGTAATTGAAGACCCCTAAAATATTAACATCCAATGCTTTTAGAGAGATGACTCGTCTCATGCCTGTGGTAATTAAGTGTTTTGTACGTGTAAAATCAAAAAAGCACAGAGCAATGTTTTCAGGGATAGATGAAGACAACAAAGCAGCCTGTGAAACCTCTCCGGTTTATAAAGTATTTAGTGTGGTTTTAATCTCTTTTCTCCTTGTCTAGACGACAGCTTCATTAACAGTGCAATTTTATTTATATTTAACAAACAACTGCAATTAAAAATAGTACAGAAATTACATGGGTACATAACACAGACTTGAGAGTGATTTATCAAGCATATATTCTGCAATGTTCAACAAGGTTGAAAAACCAAGTTGGACAATTTCCAGAGCAAAATGGCTGAAAGAACAGATGCATAAAGCAGCAGCGAGCGTACAGCACATTACCTAAGCAGCGTGTCTCCGTTCCACTCCACAGACCGGAAGACAGACATTCTCTCACAGTGGAACCCACCAGCATACAGCCATTGTCACATGTAAATATGGCTGTAGCCCCAAAGGTGGTCTGACTTCCAATTTTCTTCCCATTGGGAGGCGTGGCCAGATCCCCGCATGAAATGACTGTGGAGAGAGGAGAGAAGATGAAACAAAGCGGGACGATTTGGCAGGTTAACGCATTTGACTTACACAGCCGAGCAGCTGGTGGGGTTGAGTCACACATTTCCCTTACTTTGGCAGTGGGGCCTCTCGTTTTTCCAGCTCCACGCGCCATTGGCCATGCACTGAATGTGGGCGGGCCCGAGGCGGTAATAGCCAGGATCGCAGGTGAAGATGATTTTGGTCCTGTACTCGTAATGAGATCCGTTAACGATCCGCCATCGTCCGTGCTCCAGAGAGAAAGACCCGATACTTGGGCAAACCACAACTGTGGAACAAACGCACATGGCGACCCATATTTACAACCATGGCCAGAAAAACTGTGTCACCTCATGTAACATTTAATTTGCCAGCATATTTAGCACTTAACACAGTCATCGGCGACTGAGCTCCAGACCATAATACATTTAAATGCTGTTTTCACAAACAGAGACATAAGAACTGCAATGCACCTTTTGTAGACGTTATTGGATATACAATAATGGCGCTGTTTCAAAACTTACAATGGTACCTTGCTAGTATGTGTATTATTATTTAAATGATAATATTTAGATATTTTTATAAATATATAATTTATATAATTATAATTATTATAATGTCACATATCATGCTAATATTTGACTAATATCTTTTTTCAATTTTTCAATATTTCATAGTCTCAGTAAACTATATAGGCCTACAGTTTTAATGAATGTTCATTTTTTGAAGTTGTTGAAATTGGATGTAGTTGTCATTATTTCAATCATCTTTTATTTTGAAACCTATTATAGCTTACAATTATTTCTTACCAGTGAATCGACATCTTATGAAATATTTGATACACACACTTGTTTAAGTCTGACTAAAAAATAAAAAAAAATCCAGTTCATCGTCGATGTACATCTAAATAAAAACATTTTCAATAATGCCATGTATTAAATATAGGCTATTTTATAATTTCTTTTTAATCACAACTTTCTGTATTAATATGCATTGCATTTAATGTAAAGCTGCTTTGCAATAATGCAAAAATGTGAAAAGTGCTCTAGAATTTAAATGTCGCTGTCCTTCTGAAACCTTGGATGTCCAAATTCGCTTTTTTTAGGAAATGAAAAAAAAACACTGTACTTTTTAAATACTGTGTTGTCAAAGCCGACAAGCACTTTGTAATACTTTCTATTGGTTAGATATTTCCAAATCCCAGTGACTAACATAAAGGGTGACTAACAATGAAAGTTACAAAATATGGAGATACAAGGTTTCAAGAGGAATGTCAGCGAAATGAAATATATTAAATGAAATATAATAAAATATTACAAAACAATGATCAGGTTTCTGTTATTATATAAGGTTTATATTTATATTCATCATACATGTTACTAAGTAGTTCACTAGAGTTTGAAACCGAGCCATTGTACCGAGACAACAAATATAGTTTTGGGACGGCAGACAAAATTGACTCATAAATACAGGCTGAAGCAGAGAGATCTATTGTGCCGGGGTCATCCGAAAGGGTTTTAATTCAGCATCTCTCTGCGTAGGCGGTCACCGTACCTGAGCAGCGAGGGACCTTGTTGTGGTTGCTCCAGGTGCCGTCAGGTTGGCACACAGCGCTGGTCAACTCTTTGGATGACAGTCGGTATCCATCGTTGCAGAAGTAGGTCACGCGTGTACCCACCGAGTAATCCATGGCAAGCACACCTCCGTTCACAGGAGCTTTGGGCACCCCACAGGAGACAGCTTATGGGTGTGAAGATGAAACAGACATATGGGGCGTCAAGGCATCATAACTTTAAAATATAATTGTTAATTAAAAGTTAATTAAAAACCCTTTAATCGTTGCTTTATTGCTGCATTGGAACATTTTGCCTTTAGAGCATTGAGAATTGGTTTTTCGAATGGCTAGTTTTCAAGGGGTAATTGAAACCACATTTGAGTACTTATAGACATAGGCCGTCTCTGTTAAAGGTCAGAACTATTTTTATGATAAAAATGGTCACAAAAATACACTGAAACTCTATAAGGTTAAAAGCCTATATGTGCCTATTGAACAATTCATTTCATAACATTCATTGGATTAACAACCTTGACTTCAAAAAGTCAATATTCACATGCACCTAATGCCAGTACTTTTTCATAAACAATGAAGTAGCATTCAAAGTATTCAAAAAGTTTTCCATAGTCCAAATATGCAATAAGCATTGCAAACCAACCTATGGAACGTCCCACCTCGCTTCAAGTTTTCCTTTCTTATGCAAGACGCACCAGCACATATTATTTATCAAAGCGCAGTATTCTGCAATGACACTAAGTATGAATCATGGCTCTGCACGGGCCCTCTAGATTTATTGAGTGGAAAACTGCCGGTACATTTGAGAAAGAAAGAGGCACAAGAGTCCGTGTGCAGTCAGGAAAGCTCAGAACCGATTGGCTGTCATCACAGAAATTGACCAATAAAATGCATATTCAAAATTAACAGGTTATTGAATTTGTTTTACACAATTACGAGCCCAGAGAAACCGAGAAATACCAGCGCAAAAAGGGCTGAAAACCCATTTTCTGCCACTTACCTTGGCAAGCAGGAACAGGGGCATCCCAGGCGTAGAAGCCAAAGGGGGTTTTCTTGCAAACAGCAGTGCTTTTCCCAATAAGCCGGTACCCGCGGTCACATGCCCAGCGCACCAGGCTGTTTAAGTGTCCTCCAGTCTGGCTGCTTATGGATCCATGAAGAGGAGAATCCGGAGTGCTGCAGTACAAAGCTGTATGGACAGACAGACAGATACCAGACCCCATCAGTTCCTTAATCGCCACCCTGAGCAGAGCACCGTGTCACAGGACTTTCAAGCATATAGGAGTTAAACAGCCCTAGAAACACTGCGGGAAGGGCTGAAGGGAAAAGGTTATGTCTACTGAGCAACTATAATAACAAAGTAAAACTCCTATGTGTTTCAACCAACATTCCTTGGGATAGTGATGCTGTTTTCTAGGGCAGATTCGTTCTTTTGGGGGGATGAATATTTTAACGTGTGAAAAGGTCACAGATCTAATTTATAACTTTTTCACTCACTGAATTTAGCAAATTGGAAGTTAGCAGAAGGTGTGACAGAAAAATCATAGGATTTTAAGATGGAAAGTTATACGGTGCCAGCATGTCCTCCAGCAATTCGTAAAGAATGTAGACATTACTTTTGCAACTTTGTAAACATGGTACTAAAGGAATGATGGAGTTCAGGTTCAGTCATTTTTAAAACAGAGGAACATTTGCCTCACGAGTTAAGTATTTGGAAACTTAAGCCACAATCAAACGTATAAAGTACTGTTTGTTTTAATTTTGTTTTAGAGTTTTTAAAAACCAACAAATTTAATGGAAATCAATGTATACATTAAAGAGGCTTGGCTTAAATATCCTTTTTGGGTCAATGTATTGATTATCCAAAGAGAAACCAAAAAATCTTTGTTATATGCACATATTTATTAATAAAATATGTCCCACTGTAAAAAAATGCGATTTAAAATCTAAAATGCATCAATCCTTTATTATAAAAGCAGGAGATTTCGGCGAAATGACCAAAAACCTGAGCGCCAACAACGCTACAATAAACTTAATGGATGAAAACCTAATGCAATGCACTTAATGTTGACATGCAAGTGTCTGACCATACAATATCAACTTTGATAACACAATGTTTAATTATTTAAAAAATACAGTATTTTTCCATTTTCTGAAAAGGTAGTGGTTTTGCAGGATTTCTGCCCGACAGCAAAACACAATCCCAGACACTACAGTAGGCCTGGCATCCTCATGCTCTATTATGAACTTAAAGGGACAGTTCACCCAAAAATAAAAATTCTGTCATCATTTACTCATCCTTGAGTTGTTCCAAATCTGAATACATTTCTTTGTTCTGATGAACACAGAGAAAGATATTTGGAAGAATGCTTGTAACCAAACAGTTCTTGGCCACCATTGACTACCATAGTAGGAAAAACTACAATGGTAGTGAAAAGTTCCCCAGAACGGTTTGCTTTTCTACATTCTTTGTGTTCATCAGAACAAAGAAATTTATAAAGCATTTTTTCCTACTATGGTAGTCAATGGTGGCCAAGAACTGTTTGGTTACAAGAATTCTTCCAAATATCTTTCTCTGTGTTCATCAGAACAAAAAATTATACAGATTTGAACAACGTGAGGGTGAAAAGTCAAGACAAAATTTTAATTTTTGGGTGCACTGTTCCTTAGAAAAAAGCTATAAACAGAACAAGGATGATGCTGAATCCCAGAGGAACATCACTTTCAATCTGCATTTAATACAGAGACCACAAATGACCCAAAACATATGGCAAAAACTATAAGGAATGACTTCAGAGGAAAGTTAGCCGGAGTCTGGACATGTATTGAATACATGTATTGAATGAATGGTTAGTGAAGAAAGATGAAAAATATAAATATTTCAATGTTTTAAAATCTGACAGGATCAACGAGAACATTGAATACTTTCTGAGGGCAATGCAAGTCACACACTCTGCTGGAAACCAAACACACACACATCAATAACCATGTCAATCAAACTCAGCTTGACAGCGACCAAAAAAACTCCACAAACAGAAAGAGCCTTTCATAATCGTACGTTTGGTCTTGCCAAGTCTCACAGAAGACAGAGGAATTCAAACTTAAGCTCGGCCTTTGAACTGAAACAAAGCGTTAACGCATACAAGTGGAAATTCTCTTATTCTAACTATTGAAATGAACAAGACATTCATCATTGATTTTAAGGAGACGAAAACGACAGACAGGACGTTAAAGCCTTAAAAAACAGTGCGTACGTGGGGTGTCACCTTTCATTTCATCTCGGTTCAAAGGTAGTCTGAGCACAGCTTAGCATAACTTTATTCTTACCGGCACCGGTCATAGAGGACAAAGCTATTTTAGTCTTAAATGGGCAGAGAAGTTTTCACTGGAGAAGTTTAATCCAGGCCTGGGTTTAATGTACATTCAGCCAGGATTTGTGTGGGCCAAACAACAGATAATTCTGGGTTTAGGACGATGGACGATGGAAAAGTAAAGTAAAGCTCAGTGGTGCTGGTGCCCTCAGGCGAAAATGGCCTTCCTGGAAGGACCCGAAGTCGGAAGGACAGTTTAGAAAATTTGCTGAGTGAAACTAAGTTTCCAAACACGGAGAGAAAGACACTGACTTAGAGGAAAACTTCTGACACATGGGGTAGCAAATAGAAACGGCCCAGTCAAATTTTGGCTGCAGTTCCTGAACAGTTCGGTTGACATTCATAATGTTGGTCTCTTTTGAAAACAGATATTTAGAATATGTGGATTAATTGTTAAAATATGAAAAGGCAAAGAGCAATGTGCGTTTGAAGTCCCCAGGTATGTCTGACATCCACAGAGGCGACTGTAGTATCACTTGACACTTGACTGGGCTAGTGGGTCTCAGCCCCTTCTTGTTGTCAGTATGATTGTCTGTAAAAAGCACGACCTCTCTGGGGTGTAGAAGACAAAATAAATCCATCAAGTACTGCATGTCTAAGTTTAACAGACAGTCACACTTACACAGAAATGTCATCTGCACGGACACATGCACTCACATGCACACATACACATGAACACGCAATTCTGATTAAACAATATATGGGTAGCTGACGCATGTAAGATGCTCATGGACTTTTTCCATCAACATCAATACTTTTGTATATGGGTAGTTGACAGTCTAATATGCAAATTTGTCCTATGGTGTGACGGCAAAAATTTGGAAAAAAAACGAACGATAAATTATAACTATAAACATGAATCTCTCTTTGTAAATATTAATAATATAAAACATTTTGTTTTCTAAATTTTGCTATGTCTCCCCATAGGACACCTTTAAGGTTTATTTGTCAACTACACATATTTAAGATTATCATTACCATTTGTAGTAAGTTTTTCATCATTTCAAAACTTTTTACTTGTACCGGTTTATTTACAGTATATTGTTCGCCAGGTGTGATTCATTTTTTTGTACAAATATTCCTCTCAAAAGAATACGAGTTCAAAACCTGCACGAATAATAACCATAAAACAATTAGCTTAATGAATTTTGTTAAAATAGCTCTGAATGAAGTATACTCTTAACTTTACCAAAGTATTTAATGTCAACTACCCACACACACGCACGCTTTCTCAACCCAAAATATGCATGCGGACACAAATTGGACACCAGAGAAGGAAATCGTGCAAGCAATAAAGAGATTTAAATGGATACATACTTTGATACTCACCGACATAGCGGATACGGAACCCCCTCTTATTGGTGCCATGGTCGGCTGACCAGCGCAGGAGAAGCTGATGGCCGGTGGTGGTGAGGTTGAATGGCGTGGGGAGGTCACCGCTCAGGGTAGCCAGTGTCTGACTGTGAATTGTGGGCCCTTCAAACAAAAAAAGAGAGGAGAGGCAAGAGACAATTTGCAGGAGAACTGTTACATCAAATTATACCTGTCAGAAAAGATGAAACTCATAAAAGTAGGTTGGCGCTTAAGGGGAACACAATCTAACGTTGCTCTTGAAATTTCTTTTGGGAAATATCCTGAAAATGGCAAAAGCAGACAAAGCGTTTATAATAAGAGTGAATGGGCACGACTGGTAGAATATCCAATCTTTTTAGACCAGTGGTTCAGCTCATGCATTTGAGTCGTGACCCAAAAATGAGTTGGACATCTATTATTATAGTCATGAATAACAGGAAAATAATTCTGAATGCAAATAATAAACTGCAAATAGGCTGATGTGTTGTTGGTATCATTACAATAGCTAGGCCTATATATTCTAACAACTACTGTAAAACAATATGAAGTAAACCTCAAAAACATTAACAACAGCCTAGTTTAAAGGAGAAAACATCTACCATCAAAGACTTCTAGAATGTCGTATTCCTTCTCAGTCTGGTAAAACTCAAAATACATGGTGATGTTGTAACCCTTCTCCACGTTGATGCTCCATGAACACATCTGTAGGTTGGGGTAACTGTCTGGGTACCCCGGGCTCAGAACCACCCCAGATGAATCGAATCGAATATCATGAGCAGGGCATTGCACTGTGGGAAATAAACAAACAGCACACATTTTACTGTGTATTCATTTTCAACAAAGCAATTGTCTATACAAAGGGCATGGCACCAAAAAGCATTTGTGCCACAAAATAATTTCATTGTATAACATGAAACAATACTCTCTCAACAAACTTTACTTTAAGCTTTTTTTGCAATTACAGTTTATCCTATTTATTAAAAAAGCTAGATCAAAAGTCCAAAAATGGAAATTCTGTCTTCATTTACCTGTAAACTGTATGACTTAAGCAGAACACAGAAGAAGATATTTTGAAGAATGTTGGTAACCACTTCTATTGTACAGACACAAATCCAGAGTCAATGGGTACCGCTGTTGTTCGGTTACCAACATTTTTCAAAATATCTTCTTTTGTGTTCTGCAGAAGAAGAAAGTCAATGATGATCTACTATTTCAGATCTTTTTTCTTTCTAAACTAAATAACTCAATGTTTAAAATGTGTGTTGTCATGCAAAGAAACTCCTACATTTGTGTGGCTAAAGACACTTTGTGGCGCTGGTGTATATTGATCTTAAACTATTATTCTTCTATTTCTCAGGCAGTCTGTTAAGTTATTACTATATAAAAAACCAACAGTTCTTTGAACTTGAAACCTAACATATGTCTTCTACTGTATGTGAAATGCTTTGCTTTATTCGAGTGTTGGGTTAGATTTCTTTCAAATGAATAAAAGTCTTAGTATTATACAACAAAAAAATTTAAACCAAAAAAATAAACAATTGGTCTGTTGATACCATATTTCTTCAAAAACTTCAAAGGTGGGAAATAACACTGTTAAAAAAATTAAGCCGCAATTTTTCCTGCCTGAAATGTCCCATACTTTGCAAAAAACACTTCATGGGAAGTCACTCTGTTTATTCCGCTCTGAAACTGCTTTAATGTGCATGACAAATGATTGAGCTACCGTTTCCAGGCACTTTCCTGAATCTAAGCACAGGACAAATCTAACAAAGTGAGTGCTCTCTCGTGGGAAAGCGGAGAGAAGGATGGAGTCATGAAAGATTAATGGCAGCAGCTGTCTGAGCCACTAAACTCAGCGAGAACCGCATTGCTCAACAACACGCAAACTGAGGGAAGGGACGATGACAGCCAATGACTGAGCTCTTCATGGCTTATGAGCAATACGGCTTCTGATCACATTTTACCCTCCATTACATATATGATACTTGTCTGAATGATTAGAGCCCATAGCCTTGCTTTCCCGATATCCTGTGATTTACTTGTGGACGGAGGCTGGTCGTTTCCATGGCGACATGTTCTTGCACTTTTACACACCTTTAACCCCTTATTCAAGGCTGCGTTGTGCAGGGCAGGCATATAAAAGATGCGATAGCCACATAATCCTAGTCAAATGAAAGCTGGTGGGCCTGTGCTGTAAAAGGGGCTTGAAAGTGTACCCACCTTGACAGGAAGGTGGATGTCCGTCCATCTGCAATCTCTCTCCCAACCGGCATGTTATAATCTCACTGCCCACCAGGGTAAATCCAGGGTGACATCGATACCGGATAATATCACCTGAGATAGAGAGAGAGAGAAAGTGAGTTGCGATGATTAAACGTCTGTTTAATTACGTGGGACAGCTAACCCGCATGGCTTTAATAGAAATAGATGGTAGATATGTGAGGGGTGATGAATATATATTTTAAGGGTAAATTTGAAGAGTTGATGCAGTTGAAGCAGCGCATGCAGCAGCGACTGATAAATTGCTTTTATTCTCTTTGCGTGACAACACCCCCACAACATCATCCACCCCCAGTGCCTGTATCTGAAAATAATCAAGCTTGAGCATCTGAAGATGGTTGAACGCATGATGCGTTGGAGTGTTCCCAGAGTAACCTTCTTATGCGGTGCCCGTGTCTAGGCAACAGGGCAGGGTGAATCTCTCTCATTTACAGTACAGCTGGCCTTACTTTTCAAGCACCAGTTAAATGCAACGCCGGTTGTTTTAGAAAGTTGCACGGATGATAAAGTCCAAAATGAAAGCATGTGCTTCCTAATGCTTCAGCTTGCGGAGCAATGCCTAAAAGTATATCAAAACATTCATTAAACCAGAATAGACTGGTTTCGCTATTGAAAAAATGAAAGGTAAATCAAGTGTAGAATCACTTTTCTAACCATGTACAGTGTTCATACCTATCTCTAACTCATTGTCCTCCATCAGGATATCTGCGTTTGGCACCTCTGGTGGAGGCTGGCACACTCGTAGCTGGTAGGCTGCAAAAGAAGATTACAAAGATTTCAGAGATTGAAAGTCCTTCATGCATTCTGTGTGTCAGGTGCAAAAATTTGAAGAGAGTTCACCCAAAAATAAAAATTCTGTCATCATTTATTTACCCTTATGTCGTTCAGAACCTATGTATGACTTTTTCCTGTGTAACACAAAAGAAGATATTTTGAGAAACGTCTCAGCGATTTTTTGTCCACACAATGGAAGTCAAATAGGAGCCAACGGCGTTTGGTTGCAAATGCCCTTCAAAATATCTTTTCTGTGTTCTTCTGGAGAATTAAGGTCTGGAATGACATGAGGGTGAGAAAATGATGGAAGAATTTTCATTGTTGGGTGAACAAAAGCAACCAAAGCATTAGTGTGTGTAGACTTTCGAAAGCAATTGAATTCAAACATTCTGGAAAACCTTGGTCTACATGGTTTTGACATAGATGGAACAGTATTTACTATAACACTATTACTGGACACTAGTATTTCTGGATAAAGGCTAAAAACTGTTGTGTATACGCTATGAGCCCAAAGCACCAAGGGTTCAATTGCAGTCTTGCAGTCCTGCTTCAGAGATCCCGAGCCCCACTGGCCGAGGTCATAATCCCACCCTCTGCGCCCCTTAGCCACATCCAAATAGTTTTAACAATCACTAGCATCTCTGAATTCACGGCAGACATATGCCCTAACAAGCATGTCACAGTTGGTACAACCGCTAAGAACAAAACACAAACAACATACTAACATAATGAGCGAATCACTTAGGAAGAGAGAGAATTAACTAAACATTTATCCGCATATGGATTGCAAGAGTAATGCATTTGTTGTGCGAGAATAACAACGCTGCAGCCTATCCCGTGCAAATATATAGATAGCTGTGCGCGTTGATGATAATTACCGAGTAGCTTTGCACTGCGTAATTGTCGCATTAATTATTCTGGTGTTAATGAAATCTGGGAAGGCAACAGGACGTCAGACCTGACGTGCTGATTCGAGGTTTGACATGAAGTAATTGTCGAGAATTCAGGCCGATTAAGATGGATATCAGAAGCCTTTGAGCTCTCCGTCTTGAGGACATCAGAAGCTGATAAATGGAGACAGAAGACATTGGCTTTGTCTTCTCACGTCTAATGGCGAGCCAAGTTTAGCTTTCAGAAGGCAGGGTTGAAAAGACACTAATTAACTACTGAAGCTCACTTAGCATGTTGCTCCTCCTCAGCTTGTCTTCTGACAAGATCAGCGTTGTGTTTCAGGGAAACTGGAAGAGCAATGAAAGGGGCATCCAAAGAACTGTGGGCAGAAGATCTGATCGAAAGCCATGTGACTAAAGTCATTTAACTTCTGAAGAAGAACCTCGGCTATGATAAGGAAAGTTTACGCTGTGTATAAAGTCTAATTCACACTGATTCAACAAACACCAACAAACAATTAGAATTTAGAATGTTGGTGTTTGTGGGATCAGTGTGAATTAGCCTTTAGTCGTAACAGGGTAAGATTAAACAAAACAAAGCAAAGCAGAGCAAAACAGAACAAAACAGCACAACAACAAAACAAAAATGACTCTACACACGCAGTGTTTATTGTGGCCAGTAAATATGACTTTTGTGATTGAGACAATATATAAAACGAACCAAATTTACAAGGAAAAGGGGAGAAATTGCGCTAAAAAGTATGACAAAGGCATGACATCACTATTTCAGCGCATTTAGAGACTTCTTATGCATTTTGGGGGACTGAAAACGCAAACTTTTGAAAACGGGTCACAAAGTGCACGTTTTTGAAAACGACGGCATTATCGTTTCCGTGTAAACTCTGAAGGCGGCGTTTTCATGAAGTAAAATCACTTAAAGCCTTCCTTCCACTGGAAAAAACTGTGCCAGACGATTGTAAACAGCAACAGAACGTTTCCTTTACATTGCTAAGGCTGCATAGTAGTGACACACAGAATCGTTAGGTGAAGCCAGCTTTATTGTGAATGAAGTACAGCTATTGACCAATCAGAATAAAGGATTGGAACTACCCGTTTTATAAATTGAAATACTGCACGTAATGTGCTGCAACCGTTTCATAAATCTGCCTCAAAATTCATGCAATTACACACACTTGTTTTCTTCTGTCTAGATTGTTTTTGTTCAACTTGCCTGCAGTTTTCCTTTGATAAATCAAGCACTGGGGAAGCGGAACTAGATAGCGTGTGTTTCTGAGAGCCATCAGAATGAAACTTCAAAATTAAGTTTTTAAAACGGACTGCCTGGTGCTTCTCACTCACCGATGCCTCATTGATGTCCTTGGTGTCTGGGTGGAATATTGAGTAAAACCCCACTACTAAATCTGAGTGAATTTGAATGGCATGATTTCTGCATTACAGAGCCCATTCCGGACTCATAATCATATTCTATAGATTCTTGCCTAAGCGGCTTTGGTCAGATTGGCTTATAACACCGGAGGATGCAATATCAGAGAGCCGACTAGCAAACCCGACAGAGCCGTAATATGATTAGATAACGTAATAAATACTAGATGAATATTTCCGTTTAATGGCAGGTCATTTTTACTAATTCATATCAAAGCAGTTGGTTGGAAATAAACTTGTCTTTTAGACTCGGCTCCGTAGCAAATGGAATCCAAGCTTCACTCATTATGATGGAGCGGGGTATATTCCCAGGGTAAATCTGAATAAATAGATGACTCTTTTTTTTTGACATGTACGCACATCACAGCCTTGAATAACTACGGTACACATAGAAAACCTGCAGTTTAATCCAAAGGACGGGTGAGGAAACTTAAAATAAGTGGTTTGATGCTGTTGGTGTGACTTACAGTCTGAAACGATAATTTCCCTCAATGAGTTTAAGAATGGTTAAGCTTTGAGTGACAGCTGACACGGGCCGTGGATCAATATGAAAGCCCATAAACCATAAACACTGCTCAGCGGCCCAATTTACATCAATATAATCAGTGTAAATGCAGGTCACTGAGTTCTTGTGCAGCAGAAACTGCATGTGTGGGTGGAGATGTGAACTAAAAAGAAATGACACTATTGACAGACAGCAAAACAGAAGGCAGCAATTTTCCAACCCTGATCGCTGGCTGGGGGCTTGAACACCATCTTACACATTTAAGAACCAAGGACAAAATAAACCAAGCCTGAGCAGTAATTTATGTAAAGTATGGGGTTTACATACTGTATACATGAGGCTACAAGGTCTAAACATGAAACTTGCACTCATTTAGAACCCTTTAAACAGGGATGGATAAGTGTAATAACATCCAGTCTCCAACAGTCTGTTCAATCCGCTTTAATTACAGTTTGCATGGTTAACAATCTGCTATAGGTGTGGATATAACCGAATAGTAAACGGGTAAAACGTAAGTAGAGACAGCCGGGGAATGAAAGTGGGCTGGTAAGAGTGCGTGGAGGGTCTTACCGTGGTAACTAAGCACAAAGAAGCCACTCCCACTGAAGTCGCTGTGAAACTTGATGAGGATCTGATTAGACGTGCTGTAGACGGACTCCAAAGCTGTGTTACCACTGAACTGACCGATCTGTGGGGAACTCTGATCTGGACCATCCCTAAAACATTAAAACATGACAATTTTTTAAAAATTCATAGTCACATGTATCAATTATGATATTATTTGTAATAAGCAAAGTCTAAGTCATTGAATTTAATACATGCATTTATAAAAAAATGGACAAATGCACACATATGTGCACAAATCATTTCAGTGCATAAAGCTACATATGTATGAATTAACCAAATGCCATCTTTCTATCAAGATTTGTGATTCGTTTTTAGAGAATTACACCCAAATTATGTTGTCTGAAACCTATCCAATGAAGACTTATACAGTGGTCCCAAAACAATAACTCTGCTATTACACCCCAGACTAATAAATTCAACATTTTATATTTTAAAACTAATCTATGCTGTGGCATATCACTTAGGCTTGCTTTTATGAACCACATTCTCTTAAAATTAGACTTTAACTCAGTGGCCCAGCAAAAACAACGGCAATACAATTAAACGCAAAGCAAATAAACTATGTGCTTCATATAGCAGAAGACTGATCATCTTCAGTCTATTGCTGAACGCTGCTTTTACGAGCAACGCCGTCTAAAATGGGACTTTAAGTGAAGACTGCAATATTTTTCCTATTATTGACTAAAAGGAAAGCGAGTCTTTCCAAAATAGGAAGGCATTTCTCTGTGTCGCGTAGTTTATTAAGCTATCTCTGTGTTCAAAACAGGCCAGCCCAGCAAAAAAGCACGGCGTGGCTTTGTGTTAAAAGTCTTCGTTTTGCACTTGAACGATAGGGTTGGACTAATGAACTAGCGGACACAGTTTTATCTAGGTCACATATGATACATGAGGTGGTCACTGGGAGCATCACATTAAGGAATGGATGTAGCTCCCAAAGAAAGTGCAAGATTGTACTGTATGTGCACGTGTGTTGAGCATGTTTCAAGACTGAAGCCCAGCGGCAAGGAGCATAAATACTGAAATCAAAATTCAGAGCAAAGAAATAAATGCAATAATATAAGCTCTATCTGTGCTGAAAATACATTATTTAACACTGCGTGGAGTGCAGGGTGTGCTGGAGCCATTAATAAATAAATGTACCCTCTGGAGTTTTTCCTAAACAAGCGGGACCTCTGATATGAAAAGAGCACAGATGACATTCATTTTTGCATTCATCTTGGGTTTCACTCAATGCATTATTTGATGTCCCCCGCAACGGGGTGTCAAAACGATGCTGTGGACAATTATTCAAAGCTTCTGCTCTTCCAAACAGCCAACTGGCCTAAATTGACTCTGCGAGGACACGAATCCTGGCTACCTCCTGCCGTGCTTTAGATTTTCCGCAGTAAGATATACATCAGCAGCTTCAAAAGTGCTACGAAAATATCTTCGCTCTAACTCTGATCCCTGGGAGATTCATTTAGTGACTTATTCCTCAAAGAACTTTAAGTATACAATCCAAATTGTTGTTTGACTATTCCGTACTAATTTCATTATATTGGTGCTGCTAAACCTCAGAGGAATTCGACTTGTTTGAAGACACATTTAGAGTCGAACATGTGCATCTAAGAAGACACCAAAGAAAACGGGCTTAATTTCCGTTAGGAGACCAACCAGTAGCCGTAGAACGCAAATAAAGTAAAGTATAGCCAATTAGCAAAACCTTTCTTGAAATGTTGGCAAGACGAAGCTCAGAAGGGAAATTAACACAGAAAAACCTCTGTGGGGAAGTTATACAACTATTACAAAATCCTGCAAGCAGTCGTTGATTCTCAAAGAAATAATTATTAAGAAATAAAGATGTGTAAACCTTTGATCAGTATTAATGTATAATTTCAGTTATTATGTTCTTTGTTGTGTTCCATCTTAGTTGTCTTGCGGAATATCTGAATGTATAATATACAGCCGTGGAAAAAATTAAGAAACCATTTAGAATTGTAAATTAATCAGCATTTCTAGATGAATTGTGACCATTCAAGTGCAGTGTCTGTTGAATTTCAACAAAATCAAACCTCAGGAGTGACAAAGTCATCCAACAGCAATGTGAAAGACTGACAGCATGACAAGGCACTCGTGGCCTAATGGTTAGAGAGTCGGACTCGTGACCAGAAGGTTGCCGGTTGGATTCTCAGGGCCGACGGGTAACAACTGAGGTGCCCTTGAGCAAGGCACCTTACCCCTACTTGCTCCCCGGGCGCTGCAGTGATAGCTGCCCACTGCTCCAGGTGTATGTGTGTTCACCACTTGCTGTGCGTGTGTTCACTACTCTCTGATGGGTTAAATGCAGAGGTCACATTTCGGGTATGGGTCACCATATCTGACTAATAGGTCACTCACTCACTCACTCACTCACTCACTCACTCACTCACTCACTCACTCACTCACTCACTCACTCACTCACTCACTCACTCACTCACTCACTCACTCACTCACTCACTCACTCACTCACTCACTCACTCACTCACTCACTCACTCACTCACTCACACTAAATACATGTACAAATATTATAGTTTCATTGCTTAAAAGTGAATATGAACTTGTATTTTGTTAGTCGTCCACGGAATAAAACAAAAAACAATATTTTTACCTAAAAACACACCTATAAATAGTATGTTCAGAATAACTGAAAATTATTTTAAAAGGGTCTCTTCATTTTTCTGTGGCTGTATACATAGGCCTACCTGCATATCATTATTACTAAATAAAAACGTGCATAAAACCTTTCAGTCTACTTAAAAAGCCCTAAACATTCAAATTCAAGTTCATCATGACACAATCATGAGCCTTTACCACACAGTGATGTAGTCATAGATGGGTTCTGTGCTGAGGACAGTGAAGTTGATGTAGATGCCGTTTCCAGGGGGCACCCTCACGCTCCACACACAATCCTGGAAGTTGGGGTACTCAGCTGGGTGACCAGGGGAAAAGATGGTGCCGTTCATGGAAGTGATGTTTCCACCACACAGAGCTTTTAAAAGAGAGATATAAAATATAACATCGGCCATTGATGTGGATACTAATATAATAGAGTCATCATCATTATAGGCATTTTTATAGTTAGCGTTCTTGGTGTGAAACAGGCCTTTAGCTTTGAAGTGAATGAATGAAATGTCTAAAATGTAGCATGTCTTGGTAACAAATCGATCACTAGACACTTTTGCTTGAAAACTTAAATGAAAACTTGTTAGTGACATTTCTAACAAGAAACATTTCTTGTCTGTCTGTACTGCATCCACACCACTGGGCTTTATCTCTTAAATGGAGTCTCTCAGCTGTGATGGTTCTGGTATGACATCGATTCAGTGTGTTCTGGGAAATGATGTTGTTTAACATTCCGGTAATATTGTTGAAATAAGGCAATAAATCTCACTCGCTGGCATATTTCTAACATCAGCGTATAATGTCATAAGCGACTGCTGACACTTTTATATCTTACAACGAGCAGTTGCATGCATGAAAAACTAGGGTCATTTAATTTCAATACCCCATTAAGACAGTATATAAAGGCTTTCGAATTGTATTGCCGATGAAGCTACCTTCGCAGCGTGGTATAGGATTGTTCCAGTTCCGACTGATGCCGTGGAGGCAGGTCAGAGAGGTCTCTCCGATGAGCGAATAACCAGGTAGACACTCGAAAGACACTGTCATGCCCACGCTAAAGTCGCTGCCTATCACAATCCCATTCCTGAAAGGTCGGGGGTCAGGACAGCTCTGAAGCTGATAGGCTGAGGACAAATAAAAAAATGTATATATATAAATGAATAAAATATATATAAAATATTACATAAATCTAATGTATTCTGTTTTTTATTTATTACCGGAAAATTTCTTCATTTAAATTCCTCACCTTGGTATGTAATGTGAAATCCAGGTTTATTCTGCGAATAATCACTGTGGAAGAAGAAGCTGGTTTCATGCGTGGTGCTGAACAGCGACTCGGGAACCTGCGGCCCACTGAACCTGTCAATCACCGTACCAGTCTCAGGTGGCCCGCTCCGGACCTCCAGGTAGTCGTGGATCGCCTCGGTGGAGAAGTTCAGGAACTGCACGTGGATTCCTTAGACAACATTTCAACAATGATTAGTTAAAGACTGTGAGTGTCATAAAGCAGTTGGCTTATTTCTGCGCTGTTTAATGACAATCATGTACCAAAGCCAGTAGGAAGAGTCACTGTCCAGGTGCAGTCCAGACCACTGGGGTAGTTGCCAGGGAAACCAGGGCTCAGAATCACTCCGCTAACATCCTTCATGGCCCCACCACACTGGGCTGTAAATATCCAGATGAAGATTAGTTTTACAGACCCACATAGCATTGTGGGTATATTATATTTCTATTGAATTTAATACAATCTGAGAAACCAAAGAGTCTTAGTTTGTATAATTTGATGAATCTAGCACAATAAAGCAACATCCGAGACAAAAAAACAATAGAGATACTTATTTTTGGATATATTTTCGTTTACATTTTGCTAAGGCTGTCAAACGAACAATCACGATTAATCGCATCCAAAATAAAAGTGTGCTTACATAATATATGTCTGTGTACTGTGCATTTAAAGTTTGTATTTCTAAACACATACATGAATACATATTTAGGAAATATTTACATGTAGTTGGTACCAATAATTTAAATTATATCGAAATGTTTATACATTTTTATATTATATATTTTTCTTAAATATATGCATGTGTATGTTTTTATGAATACATAACTAATATGCAAAGTACACAGCTGTATATTATGTAAACACAAACTTTTATTCTGGATGTGACGAATCGTTTGACAGCCCTACATTTGGCATTAGGCTCAAATGATGGGACTCGCATTGCTAAATTATTGTATAAGATACAGGACCAGTTCAAAAGCATTACATCAGTTTTGCTCTAGGATAGACTGGATCATGTTGATGCATACATTAGTAATGTAGGACTTTAAACTACATTCAAACAGAAGGGAAAAGGGGATTGGGCAGGTCAAGGGACGGCCAACTCAAACATGAGCCAAGGCAATATAGACGATAAACAGGAAGACTTGCAATCAGTGACATATTGATCTCAGGAAACCTGGTCTCGCAGAAAAGCCTGGCTGCCGGCTACACAGGACGTTTTAGAAATGGAAGGGATTGAGTGCAGTTTAAAGTGAGAGACGTCTAGCACGTCATCTCGGCCATCCTTAAATATAGAAATGAATGTCTATATTTGTCACTACCTCTCTCGAGCCACTGTATCTCAGTGAGGAATACTCAGCAAAAGACTAGATATTGTACAAAGAAGCAACCTTTTCACCCCAAACCTGTCTGACATTATTTGTTGTTTCCAGCTTGTTCATGTTAATGCTATGATCTGGTGGGTGAACTGCAAACATCTTCAAATGTCACAATAAAGACTGCACTGCACCATATGTTAATAAATCTCTCGTTGAAATAAACCTACTTTGAATTTTTAGACATCACAGGAGTAACAAAGTGCATGGAGACCTTTTTAATGTTAAAGGTGAAGATTGTAATATTTCCAAAATTAAAATACTTTCCCTTACCTTACCTTATTATGGTGAGATAACTTCAAGGAATTCATGTGATGGAATTTTTAAAGAACAGTGTAAACACTGAAGAACTTCCAGACAACCAATTTTGGTTAAGGACCGCCTGCTTTTCTGACAAACTGTGTTTCATTATATTTTCACTTCTGTTTGGTGCCACTTGAAAAAAACAACCCTTACAATAATGTTCTGCAGTGTACACTAATGTCAGAGGAAAGTGACTTTACACTAACTACAGTAGAAGTGTAATTGGCCATGTTTGCCTTAGAAACTTTGTTATTCATTCGGAAAAAAGCTCTTAGCACTGTTGGTGGATTTGAGCTTAGTGATATCTTTCCCATCTGAGCCGGGCAAAAAGCATCAGGAAACAAATGTTTAAAAAGTCATAGTTTTGGGAGCTTTTGCATGTAGAATATGCTAAATTATTGAGCTGGGGAGTTTAGCTCGGGTAAGGCTGAAACTGGAAAATGCATCCAAACAAAAACATTAAGGATGCAGGGCTTTCTTTAAAAGTAACCTCTGTGAAGACTGTATAACCCATCGCGATATTGTATAACGTAATCGAATTGCCATGACTTGCATTTTACTGTAGGTTCTGAATGAAATAAAAGCTGCCGGGACCAGAAAGTTAATGAGCAGACAAATGAATCGAACATCAACGTAACCCACTGTGGCATCTCTTATTCAATTACTGATAAAAAGGAAAACACATCAAACTAATAAGTGTGTCTACATGCAAAATCTTATGCTGACTATGTTGAAGTTTGTGTAAATGCCTTTAAGCTGTTTTCTTATAGTCGCCTATATTATTTCCTTTTGCTTGTAAACTCCTTTACACTATAACACCGACACCGCATGTTTAGTCAAAGCAACTTATGGTACACTGAAGCTATTAGATAACACAACACGTAAACACACTTAATGTTTCATTGTTTTTGGGGTAAAAAAAAACGTTTCCAAGATCCATTTGATGAAATCATACCAAGGCAAAGCGGCACAGGGTAGTTCCACCTTCTCACCGGTCCAGGCATGCAAGTGATATGAGCATTTCCCTAGACGAAAACAAAACAGATCAACACCTCCAAATCATAAAGCACTGTGCTCAGCTGGCCAGATAAAAACAGCAAAAATCTGCAATGCGGCGATCATGCCTGTTATGGTAGTCATACCGGGTCATGTCATGCACAGATATCAGATTCACAACATGCATCGGCCTCACCTGTAAGGAATATCCTTGCTCACACTGGAACATGACAACATCTCCGACCATGTATCGATCCCCCACTTTAATTCCGTAAGTGGGCGTTTGAGGCTCTGGACATGTATCCAGGCCAATAGCTGTCGACACATAATGATAATATTTTTCATACTGTAATATCCACAGGATAGCAGCTAAGGAATAAGAGCTAAAGTATGTGTGTTGTGGAACTCTGACACGACCGAATTTTCAATTCAGCTGAGCGGCGAGGATCTGGTATGTAAAAACATTTGGTTAGAGAGGCTGTTTTCTGGATGTAAATGTGGACACCTGGCTCTATTTTGTGAGGAACAGGTGTCTGACTCAGCAACTGCAGCCAGACACATAACTTGGCTAAATTCTGGTATGATATTAAGCTGGTTGGCAAAGACTTCCTATTGTTCCATTTCTAGTTTTTCCTTTGATTACTTGCCATAAAGGGAAGATGGAACATATCTGGGCTGGGTTCATGTTATCAGATACAATAAGAACAGATGATACATTGATCCCTCAGGGCGTTTAATATGTGACGATTAAATCAAGACACTGCTGATGTTTGTTATATGAATGTAGAGAGAGACATGTCTGTCTGTCTGTTTATCCATCCATCCATCCAACCACCCACTTACCCATTCGTCTATATCATCCATCTTTTCATCCATCTACCTGCCTGTCCATCTAAGTATCTTGACATGTTTAACATTTATTATCCATCTACAATTGGATTGTAATGCACTCCAGTCATGCTTTCATGAATGCAGTTCCTCATCTGAGAGGAATCGATAGCATAATCTTGTTGGACTCCACTGCGGTGCCATACCTGTGCATTCCAGATGAAAGCCTGCAGCGGACACACTGATGTCTGACACGAAGTTCAGGTAGAGGTTGTTGGATGTGCTGTTCAGCAGCTGAGGAATGGTGGTCCCTGATAAAAGAGAAACTGCGTTAGGCATGCACCGGATTGCACGTCACAGATTATGAAAAGATGTGATTATTTATATATGCTCAGTTAATATTACATCAGATGAGGCTGAAATAAGAAACCGTATGAAGAGGATTACCAAGCAAACAAGTTTAGATTATATAGAAGAATGTCTTACTGTAAGTACACACTGAGCATCGGAAAACATCTTTGGTATCATTTTACAACAAGATAACATTAGTTAATGCATTAGTTTTGTTAAAAGTTAATTGTTTATCTATAACAGAACGATTCAGATCTCTCCTCCTTAACACACCTGGTTCAACTTCTCCACTTATTAGCAGAGCACTCCATGACACAAATTTAAGGCGTCAGATTGGTGAGACCCCAAATATGTGCGCTGCAGTGGAGGTCTCTAATCTGCATGTTTGAGAAACACCTTACCGCATTTCCCTTTACAACAAAAAGGCCAACGGGCAATAAAGGCCCAGTGATGACAAGCTCTCAGCATTAGTGTACTTCATGCGGCCGCTCTGTTTATAAACAAATAAACTGCTGAGCGATGCGGTGCCCATTAGACGTGCTGCCAGACACAGTCATTAATTAGCTAGCCAAAACCGGCATGATGCACATCCTCGAGTCCTTCCTGGCTCCAGATATTAAAGACCGTTTGACTTTTTGCAGGCTTTGACTCGATTAAGGGTATCGTGTTCTGCTGAGGAATTTTCAATGCTTTCATTTGATTAATTTCTCGTAAGGAAGCAAGGGTTGTTGTGTTTTACTTCTTATGTAATATTTCTGCTAACATTGGATAAGGCTTGTTCCTATGGAAGCATATTGGTTTAATATGCTTAAATGAAAATGCAATCCCAAATGTTCAACCTGATAATGTTAATGCATTTAGGGAAAATAACATTTGAATTTTCATTTTGCTACAGTTTTGCTTGACTATCTTAAACATATATATTCAATCCGGGGAATGCATTTTCATTTTGCAACTTAAAGAGCGTTAAAAATATCCATCTAAATAACATTAAAACTAGTGTAGGAACTGACAAATGTAATTGATAGAATTTCATTTTCATTTTCATTTTGCACTTAATGTTGCACATCTGTTATTTAAAATGCATATTTAAATACACAATTGCATTGTCATTTTACATACTGCATTGCCATTTTGCGTATTGCATTTCAAATTGAAAATTGCAACCAATATGCTTCCATATGTTCCATGTGCAAATAATCAAATGCTTAAATGTCTTAATGCAAAAGTCTCACCAGTTCACCCCTTACCTGAATAACTGCCCAGTCTGGGTGCATTGTTGTCTGCGCCGTCATAGAAGTCCAGGGAGTCCCAGTTGTGTTCTGTGGCGAAACTCACAACTTGTATCTGATTTACGAAGAAGAAAGCAAATAATTAAGAAGCGTTAGAACAAAAGAACAAAGACACTGAGTGCTAATTTACTGAGCACCATCTCATCCCACAGCATGCAGAATTCCCTCAGGGAATTCAACAAACCACAATACTAACAAAGCACCACATTACTGCATTAAGAGAAACAAAGGCAAGGTGAAGATACAGACAGGCATTCGAGTTTGTCGATCTGCACGTCTTATCATTTCTAAATTAAACATTGCCTCGTGCATAATTTATTGCTCATTAAGAATTCCCTTTATTGTTGTTTTAACATTTCCATCACTGATGCTTCTTCTCTGAAACGGGACTTCAAACAGGCTTCTCTACTCACTTGGATCCCAGCTCCCTCGGGGACCGACACCTTCCACACACAGTTGAGGTTGTTGTCATAGGGTTCCGGGTAACCGGGGGACAAAATAGTCCCCTTACGCATCGTCAACACCCCTCCGCAAGGCACTGTCAAATCCAAAGACAGGAGAGTGTTGTAATATGTAAGCATTACCTTTCAGTGGACGGTAAATGCAAGACACACACCTGAAAGCTTTATCACGGCCCGTACAAAAGCAACTTCTGATGAATAATCAAATCTAGTCTGGCTTTGTGATGACTCACGAGTTGGCCTTGATGCTTTTTGACTTCAATTATTTCAATCTTTTTTGATGCAGATACTGAGTAGGTATAACCTTGTTCTCTAATCAGCTGGAACAGAGTTTTCACATAGTCAAAATGCTAAACAGCTATCAAAATGAAAAATGTTTTGGTTATATATTTCAGCACCGCCACTGGTATTGAGAAATGGAAAAGATCCATGAATACAGTACAGTACAGCCACAAAAAATTAAGAGACCATTTTAAAGTTATTTTCAATTCTTCTGAATAAGTATGTGTTTAGGTAAAATTATCAATTTTGTTTCATTCTGTGAACTACCAACACAATTTCTTCCAAATTTCAAATAAGATTATTGCTTCTATTTGCATTTATTTGCAGAAAATGAAAACTGGAGAAACAGGTCAAAGTAACAGAAAAGATGCTCTGTATTTTTTCAGACCTCAAATACTGCAAAGAAAACAAGTTCATGTTCACTTTTAAGCAAGACAACAGTAATATTTGTACATGTACTTAGGAAAAGTTAAACTTTTTTTTTGAATGTGATAACCTCCATTTTTGTCACAGTTTTCACGTGTCTTGTCATGCTGTCACTCTTTCACATTGCTGTTGGATGACTTTATGTCATTCCTAAGGTTTGATTTGGTTGAAATTGGAATGACCACAATACATCTAGAAATAGTCATTAAATTAAAATTTGCGATGGTCTCCTAATTTTTTCTGCTGCTGTAATAGATTTACATACAGTATAGTATAAAAGTCATACGACATATGTAGTGGTAGAAATGACTGAGATTCCCCGTGGGAACTCTAGTTGGGGACATATTTTGTATTTTTAAACTACAAATGCAAAAATTCCACTTTATGTGTGAAATGTGCATAGTGTTTAGAGTCCATTTCATAGAGAAAAGATGGAAATCTACATTTTGAGGTGGAACTCCGCCCCCCTTTACTCTTCAGACTCCGCCCCCTCTGCCCTACCTCTGCGTTCCCCCTATTTCCAGACCATGGCGTATGGGTATGAAGCCTTAATCTTATGACAGTCACAGCATATTAGTCAATAATTCCCATGAGCCCAAGTATAAAAATCATACTATGTTCTCCTAGACTAACAGTAAAAGTTTACAGTAAAAACATGTTCCAAACAAAAACAAGACCAAAAAACCTACTTCATAATAAATGCCAATAAACGTCTAATTACAATGAAAACATTCTGACAAACTGCCCTTGGTAGTACACTTACTGAAGTCAAATGAAACTCCCTTGCCAGTGCACTTACAGAACTATATGCGAGCTGAGGCAGATGCCTAGTCACTGTCTTTCATCTACGCACCTTTTCATTTTCGCTGCACTTTAAAAGAACAATGCAGCATAGAAACGTCAGAAAGGAGCGAGTAACATTTTGCCTCTCCCCCTCCGGGGAGCAGCCTGGTTAAGCAATTTTCTCCTATTTGCTGAAGACCTGCCAACTATTGTCTAGCGCAGCACCAGAGGCCACAGACTGGATCTGTCAATAACAAAGCACAGGCTGCTATCAGACTTTGGCAGGGCAGAACTGTCTTTGTTATCCTATGCTTAGGTAAGATACTATCTATCAAGGACAAGGGGATAATCTAGAGGTCAAAGCCAATCACTTTGTTTAAACAGCTACGAACGGAAGGGACATACTTGATTGATGTCTCACATTGGGGAAGAAACCAGAGGAGGGGGCAAAGAAAGAGAGAGAGAGAAATTGAGAAAGAGAGATCGAGATGGCAGGATATGGAACAGGTCTCCATATATCTGTGTCAGATGCTTAAATTATTAACCAAATTCACTTCCCTGCAATTTTGAGGTCATTCATTTTTAACCACTGATATATAGAATGCAGCGTGTGCCCAGGTAATCATGGGATATATCACGCATTTCTGACCCTTTAGCGGGAAGGTGCAGGAAATAAAACAAGGCCTGACACGAAGGAGCAGATGCCTGTCATAAGCCGTATGATATTGTACCAGCGTTTGGGTGTGTGTGTGTCTTTCTTTTCATTTGGCCTAAATATGACAAGAAAAACAATGAGCAAGTGTTTGGGAAAGATCTGAAGCAAAATTATAAAAGAGAGAGAGAGAGAGAGAGAGAGAGAGAGAGACAGCTTTACTGACTCAGTACTTCAGCTTTGCTTTTGTTTCAAGGTGATGTATCATTTAGCTAAACATGCTTGGTTACACAACCTGTCTGCCAGGACAAAAGGTCACATCAATCGCGCGTCTCTCTTACCGATGCAAGTGGGCAAAGTATCGTTCCACTGAGCCAGAGCGTCAGGTACGGTTTCACAGTGAATGGCAGCAGAGCCGTGTAGCGTGTAGCCCGGGTTGCACTCGAACATCACCGATGCACCAACGGCGAAATTGTTTCCAATGCGTCTGCCAAAGCGAGGTTCTGGAACAGAGTTGCACTGCGTGGCACTGGTCCTTGGCACAGCTGTGAAGGGATTGGCATCAATTGAAATGAATACAGTCAGCAGTTGTATCTTATGCATATGTTAGATAAAGTTGTCTCTTATAACTTACAGTACTGTTCAGTGTATACAGTATATTTCTACGAGGCAGCTGTTTTGGAAACTACGTTACAAACTAAATCATCAACAACAAACATCACTTATAAAATGTCAGGCCTTGCCCTGCATACAAATTCTGAACTTGTCTGGTTTCTTAAAAATGGCGGTTGCTATTGCTAACAAGTTGCTAAAAGCGACTATTTCCTTTGGTGGGGACGTTAGACGTCATCGCGCATATAAAGCTCACATATAATGCAACATGGGCACAAATCTCTTAAAACGTAGATGCGGTAATTACTTACCAGGGAACACATTTTTAATAAAGTTTGAAATATTTGTCGGAGGGTTGGTGGTGGTGATGTTGACATCGAGCAACCTTAAGTGTAGTCTGTTTATAGGATCGTGTTAGCTTTTTACTTCTGCCGATTGTATTTCGGCTTCAAAAGTAACAAACGTTGTGTTGATTTGTAAAGATTATCTTGATAGACAAAACGTGTAAACATCATAAACCTATGTTAATCACAGAGATTATTTTTTGCGATCTTCGAAAAAGTCTATGGGAAAAATGCATAGGCTTTCGGTCGAGGGAACCAGTGCGGCACTTACTTCCGGGCTAGCCTACAAAAATACATATTCTCTGAGCCTCTCAATTACCGCCTACTTTTTTTTAGCAGCCTTAGATATTTTATCTTCATGGGCATAAAATAAAGTATCAAAAGCTAAATCAATCAGCCCTGAGACTATCTTTGATTTGATCTTTTTTTTTGTTCTAACCAGCCATGAGAGGATATTTTGTTGATCGCTTGTTTTATATTTCTGCACTGACATACCTCCCGTGAACTCTCTTTGGTCCAAATTCCTGCTCCACATGACTGAACATTAAAGTAAATATGTTCGGACCAAATATGTTCTGATAGCTGTTCATTCTTTACAAAATTTTCACAGCTGGTTAGGATATGACAGAATGCAATATATTGAAAGTTTGTTCAAAATATTTTTACATTTTTTGAGTGAGTCAAGAGAATGACTCAATATGTCATTTGCAATGCACTATGGGAGTGGGCGATCACTGCTGAGCTTAAAACGTTTATACTTCAAAAATCAATATCTCTGTAGGATTTGAACTCTGTAACATCGAATTTAACTGGTACAAAACAACAGCTAACTTACAAAATCTCATCAATCACATATTCTGGAAATTAAGTTTCATGTGATCTGAGGTTATGGTTGAATGCGAATGTATGCAAACATTAATTTCTATTATATTGAATGCCATAATTTGTCCTCCGTGAAGTAATTTTGTATGTGTACAAAACATTCAGCAGCACTAAAAAGTTCTCAATAATTAAAATGCTGAGCAACAGTACTATACATTCTGGGTATCAGAAGCAGATTGTCTAGTTTTTTGTGTACTACAGTATAAATAACAAATCTAAACATTCCGTCTCAAAACAGCTTAGAGCTGACCTTGGTACACAAAGTGAAAGCCTTTGGCAGTTTCTGGTCCAACTGTAGTAAACTTGATAGTTATTTGATTTCCAGTACTCAAGGGCAACGACTCTCCTGAAAAACAGACAGAAAAAACATCTCAAAATTGTCTTTTAGATCATTTTGACTAGCAAAGATTTTCTCTCTGAAAGACCAAACAGAGAATTACTGCATCCAGTTGTAGTAATGGATACTTGTGACCATGTTAGGTCTGTAGAAACTTTCTAGCGTTTACCTGAGTGAGAGCCGGAGAGAGATGATAGCAATGCGGCCTGCTGCGTCGGTCCATCGTAAATGTCCACCACATCATTCAGTGACGTCTGGAACAGGACAAACTGTCCAAACAAAACTGGAAAAAGACATAACAAGGGTCAAACACTTCATACAACACGGATACAGCCCTCATTATCTCTCACCGCCTTTTAAAGACCATTTTGAAATTCATTTTATTTATTGGAAGTGAGCACTAGTAAACAAATTATCGGGTGGCGTAATAAAGATGAAACATCTGTTTCCCCAATTCACAGCAAACCAATAAATCTGAACACTAAATGCCCGACAAACTGCGGTTTTACAGTTTGACAAAAAGTTTTGATGCAGGGTGAAGAAAGTCTGAAAAACTAAAAGCAAATGTGCACTGCATGATTTTCCTGTATTTTTCTTTTACTTACACGCATTTAGATTCACATTTAAAAGCCACTAAGAACATTAAGTTAACACATAATTTCCCTTCCCTGGATCTGTGCATTTACAACTAGCGAGAGCTCTCGGCGGTAATAACGCTGTATGTTTATTTAAATCTTTTAAATTGGCTATCACGCAGCCACATCTCTGTTATGTTTTGGTACCATGCTGAGTGCTACTGCGTATTGGTTTTGTCCTCCATTGGGCACACTTGTTATACTCTCATTTGCCGTCCACAGCTTTGATGTCTCCATCATTAGGAGAGGATCATTAGTATGCTACTTATCATCATTACATACATTACAAATCCCTACCCTATAGCTTTGGGATCTGAGGAAACCTATATAAACAAAATCCTGTATTTACATTTACATTTATGCATTTGGCAGACGCTTTTACCCAAAGCGACTTATTGCATGATACTATAATACATTTGTATTTGAATATGTGTTACCTGGGATCGAACCTGTGACCTTGGCGTTGTTGGCGTCATGCTCTAACCACTGAGCTACAGGAAAGCTAAAGCTATTACAACCATGATTTTATGAAAATAAGTTGGGTAAAGATTCTGCTGACTGGCATTGTCCTGTTGTTGCCATGGTGATATTAATTGAAAATGTCTATAAGAAATCTTAAGTGTCAAAATGGAGTTCTTAGATGGAGTGCACAGATATAACTGTTAAGCTATGTATTAAATGAATCGAATGGATTTATATGGCAATGGTTCGCAAACTTTTTAGTTGTAAGGCCCCCTTTGTGTAGGGTGCTTCGCTTTGCGGCCCCCCAAATAAAGACTTATAATCTTTAACTTGAAATTTTAATTAAACCAAAAACAAGGAGATAACATGTTAATGAATCGTGTTCTGTACAGTTTGTCTGTTTAGGGTTTCTGTAGAAACAACAAGGCGATTTCCATGTAAGGGGACCTGTGGTGTATGTATATAGAAATATCTCATTCTAAGGTAATAAAAACATGCTGCTTCCATCATGTAAGCTCTTTATAAACCTCTGAAGACATACAGTAGTTATGTACAGTATATTACATTGCATTTCTGTTAATAGATAAAATTACACATTGGACCTCTAAAGTACAAAGATCTTGATTCTGTGGACCTGACAGATTTATTGTCATTGCATGCAGTGCCATCTACTACTGTATGAAGTTCTGGACAACAATTGACATTTTACACAAGCTGTAGTTCAGCGACCATCATTAAAATGTTATATCAGTCAGTAAAATCACTAGCCGAAATAATTAGAAAACCCATTTCTAAAACGCACTGTCCATGAAAAACATCCAATGGCTTATAAAGGGGAAAAATAACAAATCCAAGACCCAGTTGCATTGTGGGTAGTTTTGAAATGAGCTGTTATTGAAGGTGGCTGTGAGCACTGGAAAAGCCAACTGGAAAATGAATCATGGCTCATCAAATCCATCCCCAGCTTGCGTGCTGGGAGTAGACTCGTCCCCTATGCCGTTGATAAAAACAATAGAAGAGTAGATAGCGTCGCCCTCGATGCATTATTCTTGAGTTTCCTATCTCCAAGTCTCCGGCGATGCCAAGACAATTGCCACTTCATGTCAAAAAAAATGTGTGCTTCGCTTGCATGCATCAAACCAAACAAAACGGGACAATGAGAAGAAACAAATCAATCTGGAAGGGAGAAAATGATTTGGTGCCAGTTCTTTACTTAAATCTCAACAAAGGACAGGTCCCTTTCCACACATATGAATAATGTACATGGCTTAAGTAGTGCACACTGAACCCATTATAATTACATTAAGCCAGGGGTCACTAATGCATTGCTTTGCTTCTCTGAGATCTTTTAAAGATGACGGCAAGCTGACATCCTTTGTATGGCCAAGCTGAAAACGTTCGCTGAGCAGTTCATGCATATTTGAAATGTCTCGGTTGTTACGGATATTTTCGTCAAAGGGACCCTTGAGGAAAAAGGTTCGCTTAGCAAGATTATCGCTAAAACTATTTTCAGTTAATGTAATTATGTATGTCAATGACTTTAGCTTTAATGGGTCTTTGTACTTTAAAGAAGTACAGTTAATAATCTGTTAATAAACTGTCTACCATGCTACTGCAAATACTGTCAGGGCAACTTCAGCACATTTTCATCTTGGACATTATTTAGTGCACTTGAAAAGTGTACCCGACTCTTACATCAGCTTTGTGCATTGGATCACCACTAAAGAAATGCCAAGAGAAACGTTTCAGTTCATTTCGTCCAACTATTCCTTTGTCATGAAGTATGAAGTCTGAAAGTATGCTATTGTCATAATGAGTAGCCACTTAAGTGCACTTTAATTACAAGAGGGACCTACAGTAGTATTCACTGGCAAAGAATTAGAGGCGGTTTCTCAGCAGGATCCACACAGCACTCAGGAGCTAGAGTTTAGTCATTCCAGCACAGGCTCACAGCTCATCCGCAGTCTTTTGATGCCCTTCCTTGCACTCTTTCTCACTGCAGCCCTTTTTTGTAAGATGCCATTTGAAGCTGGATCTGTGTGTGACATGTGAGAGGTGCTTCGACTGAAAAGGTCTATGCATCTCCGTGACGCTCTGACAGAAAACGGAATAAGAGAAAGCCTCAAATAACCGACAGTTAAAACGAGAGGATACAGAAGTCATGATGTTCTCATGCCAACAACGAATATCTTTAGTTACATTTTTCACATGAATATTTTTAGAAGGGAAATTGACCACAGTTCAGAGCGAGTGGAAACATACCGTGCGTAGTGTCATCTATTTATATTTGAATGAGAATGAGAATATAATTACGCCAAGTTCAATGCAGATGAAATAAAAACGAGTAAAA
Organism: Triplophysa rosa; assembly: GCF_024868665.1. Lineage (NCBI taxonomy): Eukaryota > Metazoa > Chordata > Actinopteri > Cypriniformes > Nemacheilidae > Triplophysa > Triplophysa rosa. Next base: position 8,816,036 of record NC_079905.1, on the reverse strand, counting down.
TGTTGGATCACACTTTTGCACCCTCTACACAAAACAAACAACCGCAATAGTATTTTATTGTGACTGAGATATTGATATAATATTGCATGGCCAGGTTTATACACACCTTTGGACCCATTCGGAGTACAATTACTTTATGCATCATAAAGGCATACGCTCCAAAAGAATAAATGACAAGCAACTCTCACATACATAGTTATAGATGGTTTTAACAAAAAATAACTGCTCTCGGAAAAAGTGTTTAGCTTTGCTTTGGCTTTAATTCTCAGTTTTTCCACCAACTCGCAACCACAGCAGAAGATTGGCCTTTTCCGCAGATCCCCTTACGCTTAACACACTTTGACAGATGCTTACTGGCTTCTATGGAAATGAGGACTGTGATTAATTCGCACCCTTTTCCTCTTTTTTTGACTTGCACTATTGAAAAATAAAAAAACTCAGTCTGTGGTTCCCTGCCTCCCCATCTCTCTCTGATATTTTTCTGTGGACCTGAACTAGATCCCCGATTCAATTTGCTATTTGAATGGGGGGAAGTGGGAGGGAGGTGGAAAACACACCTACTTCCTGTGACAACTGAGGTGCACAGAGGCATGATTTCAATTTACTTCTATTAGCATAATCTGTAAAGGATGCTGGGATAGCATTCCTGCAGTTACAGAAAAATACATCTGATAGAGGCTCAGACACCCGGCTGTTTTAAAAAGGAAAGCTAGAACCAAATATCTTGCAGACAACTAAATTTAACATTTAAACCAATGTGAATATATCAGCAGGTCATGAGTGCTTCTTTGCAAAGGGAGATAAAATACCTAAAAAAATAAATTGAGATCTTAAATTGAGGTTAAATGCTTTGTGCCTGAAGGATGACTTAAAGGGCTAGTTCACTCAATAATGAAAATTCATTTCAAATTCATTCAAAATCATTTACTCACCCTCAGGTTGTTTCAAACCTATATAAATGTCTTTGTTCTGTTAAACACAAAGAAAGATATTTGTAAGAATGTCAGCCATTTTCAGTTCTGTGACATCATCCACTACCATAGTAGGAAAATAAATATTGTATTTTTTGTTCTGATGAACACAAAGTGAGATATTTTGAAGAATTTAGGAAAACAAACCGTTCTGGGGCACGTTTGATTACCATTTAATGTGTCCTACTATGTCAGTGAATGATGTCACAGAATTGAAAATTGCTTACATTTTTCCAAATATCTTTCTCTGTGTTCATCAGAACAAAATAATTTATACAGGTATGAAATGACATGAGGCTGAGTGAATGATGGCAGAATTCTCATTTTTAAGCTCAGGTTAAGAAATGGTCATCGGCTTATACTAACTGAAATGAAACCTTTTTAAGAACTATGGAAATGTGCAATACATTAAATTACAATGTCCCGTAATACTGTACAGATTATAAAAAGCAATAACCCAATATCTTTAGTTGTTCTGGAAAACAGTAATGCAATTGAGATGCAAGAACTCCTGCATTTCCCCTTACCAATGCCACAACATTTAAATATATGGGATAAAATAGAGCAGATAAGATTTTGCTCTCTAAATGACCTAAAATTATGCAATTTTTAAAAACAATGCTCATTCTCATCTCCATGTCATCCTCACATTTCTGGAGAACTCATTAAATGGAATGAGCAGACCATTCTGATATGCAAGCACTTTTATAATCAAATAATTTCCCCAAAGTTAAACCCAAATCCCACCCAACTATTTCCTCAAATATCCCATTTAATTCCTAAATAAGTCAGAAGTATAACGGGTTGTGAAAGATGTTTCATATAATTTCATTATGACTTTAAAAGCCTGCCTGCTTAAAATATAATATCAAGGCGACACGGCATGCCAACGCCGTGCCGGACCTCAGGCACAGATCTAGGTTCAGATGATCAGAGGAGCTGGAGAGGATCAGATAACCCCGTCAGTCAGGTCTGGAATGGGGTCAGTGCAGGAGATGAGAAAGACGAGTCATGTGATTTGCATCAGCGCCATCCTATTTGTCAGTAGGTGTCCAATTGTGACGTGATAAGAGTGTATAACCAGAGAAATAATTCAGCTATAAATAAGCAAGAATATCATGTGTACCTGTGTCTCAGCTGGATCTCAGACAGATCGAGGACTTTAAAATCAAGGACGTCATTTATAAAACATATGTGCGTACGATTAGATTTCATTCTACATTTGATAGGTTCGATCCTACATTCATATTAAATGTGGACACAAAAATGGACAATGTTTTGAGTGAACTATTCCTTTACATTTTAAATTCGGCAATAAATGACCACCCTCAAGTCGTTCGACAAGCCAAGGACATCCGTTGACAAGGACAACTGACATTCTGCGCTTTGAAAGGAAGGCAGGAATTGACAAAAAATGCACACTATATGGACAAAAGTATTGTTATGTCTCCTTTAAAAAACATATGTATCTATTCAAGAAATTCCAATAAAAATAATATTAATAATTGTCTCCATCTTTGGAAGGGCCTTTTTCTGTTCCGAATGAATAATTCTGATGCCGGTAAAATAGCCGTCTGTCAAGCATTTTTTAAATGAGGAAGGAAATTATTATATAAAAAATTATACTATATATTATATAATTATATTACATCATTTATAATATAGAACTGATAGAATTATACATCGAAATTACATTAAAAAACATCGATGTAAATAACATCAGTATACAGATGGGTCTAAGTAGGTTTACTGTCCAAAATGAGAACATGAATATGTATACTGTAATATTCCAACCGTTGTCCATTCTTAGCATACCATGGTAACCTCTTTTAACAAGGTTCAATAAGAATATAAAAACTGATAAGAGAGTAATGCGATTTAAACGTGGTCAATACAAAGCTCAAACTTTATAAAAGGTTTGCGGGAACATTATCGTCATTCACATTCGGACAATTACACACACATCCTTATAATACAAAGACTAACCCCAAAAACACAGAAAACAGCTTATCGCTTTGGTACTTTTCCATGTGATACTGTTTGCAGCATTGCTTTACCAGGCATGTGCCGTTTCCATGGAAATGACAGGTCGGATCATAGTTTCATCCACGATTGACCTAATGAGCACGATTGGAGCATGTGGTATATTTCTGTTTTGTATGCCGAGCTTGTGACTCTCCGTGCCTTAGTTCTCATTCGACTCTGTCTCTTAACGATGTAGAACTCAGACGAGAGCAGTTGCTCAAGTTGAGGTTTACACCTCAGGGGCATCTTCTCACTTAGAGCTAGACGCCAGAGGTCTTTCCTCTGATTCCTAGCACACCTGTCTGGTTTTGAAGGCATGGGCCGGACATCCGCCTCACACATCAATACCCAGTCCCACAGGATCTCTCGCGCAATCTGCCAAGATCTCTTTGAGGCAGGAGAAACCTCGGGGCTCATTGAATGTCCAGGCAAAAGCAAGTGGGGCTGAGACTCATACAGCGATGCACAGATGCACAACATTCAGTCTGGGCTGACAAATAAGAAAAAAATGTCAAGACTTTCAGCAAGGTTCTTTCTGTGGTCTGCTAACTTCACCATCGCATGAACAACGCATCTTAATCCCATACTGCCACGAGGGCTCATGGCTTGTCTCTTTCCACCGCACTGCACACAAGAAATGACACACTGCAGACATAAGCCCACGGCTCGCAGACATTTGCTCCGGGTATGAATAATTGATGGCTAACATGTATGATCACAGATTCATAGTTTGTTTTGGTGCATCGGGACATCTGTCAACGTCAGGCCATTGTGTCGACTCAATCATCATAAAACTCAATATTCAGGAAGGGAGACAGAAACAGAAAAACAGCAAGGTAGCAAAATGCAGAGCCACCTGTGCCCAGCGGTTCTCAGTACAGACAGAGTGCTCCATCTATTATGCTGTGTGCTGCGGGAAACAGCAGCTTTACTTTTCACCACATGGTGGGGACAGAGAATCTACACACTGCTGGAGAGAGACAGCGAGAAAATGGAGGAAAACAGCTGTCTATGAGTCCATAAATATCGAAATAGTCATTTCAGGTGAAGTAGATTATTTTTGTCATTAATAAAAAAATGAACAAGCAAAAACCTGGCTTCCAATTTAACTAAACCTAAATGGCAAGCAAAGCAAGATCACCAACAGTTCTTTCAAACATTTTTGAAACTAAACACACAATATGTAAAAGGCACTTGTGCCATCACCACATTCAGATTTTCAAAACACTACTACCATACTAAAGTAAAAGCTAAAACAATAAACAAGTACTTAGGTTTTGAAATACTTAAAGTGATAGTTCACCCCAACATGAATATTCTGGCATTATTTACTCACCCTCTTGTCATTTCAAACCTGTATGACTTTCTCTCTTTGGCAGAAGACAAAGAAGGTATTTTGAAGAACATTCACGAGGGGGAGTAAATGATGACATCATTTTCATTTTGCCGTGAACTATCTCTTTAAGGCTTTGGAGTTTATTTGAAAGTATCTGTACTTTATCAGAGTCTTCCTTTTGAAAATAAAATACTTGCCTACATTATAAAGTAGGGGTTCTCAACCTTTTTGACTCCACTATTGTATACGACAACATTCAAAGGCCCCCATCCCACTCACAAAAACTACCCTATAAAATATTTTAGAGCTTGACATTAACTGGAAAATGTTTATTTATTATGGCCAAATAAAAAAATATCCTGGGTTTTCCTTTTTTGAATACATTTAAATGAAAAAAGAAAACATGTAATCATTATCAATGTATGGTGCTCTGAAGGTTTAAACCTCAGGGTGGTAAGCAGAAGGTCAATGCCGGAGCTATTATCACTGTGTGCTTGAACAAAATGCTTTACAGCAGGTTGCTCTGAGGTTAAGTGGTTTCCTCCACTGTCCCTGTATCAAGTGTACAGTAAGACGCTTAAGATAAAACAGTCTGCTAAACAACTACTTAAGCACTTGTGTTTGCTGCCAAGTCAAAAATAAGAGCACACCAAATCTTCATTCTGGGACCCTGACCTAAAACCTCTGTCTTGACACACTTATTTTATTCAGCATTTCTACCTCAAAGAATCAGATAACTACAACAGCAAAACTATCAACTTACTCATAAGACCACGCATACTTCTAAAGTGCATACTTAAGCTTGCAATTATGACTAAAGACAGGTTAGTGCTCTATTACAGGGCATCAGCGTGCTGTTCTGGCAATGGAAGCACTCAGATAATTATGATGGATCTCATCACCCTGCATGGTCAATTAGATATACGGCCATTTACCTCAAATGGTATGGATGACAGTTATGTATATTGCACTTTGCCGTTTAACCTTCGCTGTTTCCTGAATAACATTCGCTTCTTTGCTATTATCTGAACAATAGTAATAATGGCTTCACTATGTTAAATGAGTGCACTGACCCTAAAGATCAATTCTATAGTAACGTTGATGAATTTGCTGGTGTGCACAGATGAAATCTAAGTTTGAAGGTTGGAAACCTCCAGTGCACATTTAAAATAGCTTCCCCAGCAGTTAGATGTGATCATTAAATGTATTGGTACAAACTTATTGATTTGTGAATACATTTATACTGACAAGACCAAGTGTGCTTTGATCTATTTACATTCAGTCTTGTAATATATTTATACAAACTAATCTCAGAGCTGTCAAAAATCTTAAGCAGCTCACTAAAAACGGGAAATATTCAAAGTCAATGTGAAGCTTTTTCCTAGATATTTGAGAATGACGCTTAAAAACACACAGTGCTTAAGTGCCCTTAGCCAATGGCAAAGTCAAGAAATTACACTTTCTGCCTCCTTTATTATAATTTTACAAGAGAGAACCAAAGTGCCTTGAGTCAAAAAATACAATAATATAGAGCCCTGGTGTTCTTCAGCTTTCTGGCTCTCTCCGGTAAATGAACTTTGCCTTGACTTCTGCCGCTTTTTGATGTTTTGGCTCAGGGGCTTGCAATTCCCAATTCTCTCAGGCTTTATAGTAGCTTTGTAGAAAGTGAAGAGCGATCCCTTGGCAAGAGAGAGACGTGTCAAAGACGGGTTCGAAACTGTGACTGTGTTTGTGTTTGTATGGAGGTCAGACTCAGTCAGGGGAAAAGCTATTTAGTTGAGTATTTCTAACTGACAGCCATGACAAAAAATACAGACAGTGTAACTGCCCTAATGCTTGCCTCAGGCACTCAAAAGGGAAGTTTATTTAAGAATTCTGTATGCATTTATTTATAATAGCTTTCACAATCACGGTAATAATAAAATCTTTATGCCCGGGCGTTTTTTTTCTTATTTTTACAACTTCATATGACTGCATAGCAAATTTGAACACAAGTCATTGTAAGGTAAAGTACTAGAGAGTGTTTAAATATTCCTTATGATGAATTTAAATATTTATATAGACCACATTGGAAAAAGTAGACCACCCTGACCCAGAAGAACTTACTGTTTCAGTTTTTTAACACTTGCACAAAGATTTGAAAAGCATACAAGCAACAGAACATTTATAACTGAATCAACATGTTAAACAATTATAATTGAACATAGAAACATATATTTAAATAATTAGTTAAAGGGGTGATATGACAGGGCTAAAACAAATATTTTCGTTTGTTTTAGATGTAATGCAATGTGTCTACACGATTTAAGGTTCAAAAACGCTGTATTTTCCACATACCGTGCATGTTAGTCTCTCCTCTTAGCCCCGCCTCTCTGAAACGCGCAGATTTTTCACAAAGCTCATCGCTCGTGTGCTATGATTGGCCAGTTAACCAGTGCGTGGTGATTGGTCGAATACTGCAAGCGTGTGACGGAAATGTGACGCCACTTACCATATTTGGAACATCAGGTTCCAAAGCAATTGTACTGACATGTACTCCCACCTTACTTGCATATACATTTGGGCGGTCTTAGTCAAATCATACCACCAACTGACGTGGATTTGTGGGGGTGTGGCTACACGAGGTGTTTCAGGCAGGTCTGGGTGAGCAGTCGCACTTAGAGAGAATGCATCTTTTTTTCCGACACTTTTTTTACGTGTCTAATACATGCATGGGCAACTTATAACACACCAAAGACACAGAAAAACACGTATTCGTGCCATATGGCCCCTTTAAAAAATAAAAAACGAAACCAGAAGTGTCTGGACCAGTGTTTATATCATGGGAAGTAAGTGTTCACGGCAGTGAACACAGAGGTGCTCAGACAATGCACAGCGTATATTTAAACTCAACACAAAGCTCTCGTCTGATTAAAGACTCCACATTAAATCTGAATCAGACAAGCGAACAGATAATTAAAGCTCTGAAGTAAAACTAACATCTCACTAAACAGTCGCTCGCTGTTACTTTCTCAAGTCTACCACAACCGCTGTTTGGCAACACGAGCGCTTTCTATTCTGAGCTGTTTAAAGCACCGATGCAGAGCTTGTTCAACACTTAAAAACACATTATACATGTAAGTCTATCAGAAAACCCTTTCCAAAACAGCCGGCCGGTAATGAAACCGTAATCTAGTCACTAAGGTTTTTGGCTTCATAACAGATATTTAACAGTCCGAGATCATCAATTTCGCTTTCCTCTGACCTTAACCATCTGTGAGGAGCGAGGATTCCCCTACATATTTGTATTGACTGCCTTGGGCCAGTGGGGGCGGCGGGAGCCGACGGTAACATGGGGTGGGGGTGCATGCACTGAATAATGCATCTCTCAGACCAAACCTGTCATTGTGTGAAATATTGCCGGCATCATTCTTTGTGACAGAATAATGAAACATTAAAAAAAGGCAGTGGAGTGCTGCATTTTTAACAGAGGGCTTCAGAGCTCTGCCGTACGGATGAAATAAGCGAATTGAGGAGCGTACGTTTGTGCGTTGGTGGATTCCTTCTGTGAACATTTAAAATCAAAAGTCCGAATGATGAGAATATGACAGATTACAGATCTGATTTTCGATCATCATATTCATATAGTGCATAACAGCTTCTAAAAAAATATATAGATTACCGTTTCTTGTAGTTCCTTGTAGTTAGAACAAGGCACTTGCAAAAAGGCAACTTTCAATACACCTTATTTGCTATCATTAAATTGCATTATACTGTATTAGCCATCGGCCATTATCACATTGGCCTCTAAAGGACTCATACTAGTCGACTTTGCCAAAAATGCACTCACAAAAATGGCAATGTTATCGTTATGATTGCTTTTAAGTCTGAATAGATTTAATGTATGTTTTTGAGCCACGTGCTAAATTCAGAACCGCTCTGTTATATTTCAGAATATAACAGAAATCAATACACACAGCAAGCACAAGGCTAAACTCTTCTGGATTATATGATCCATTTCAATTCTATTTTTTATATCCGACAAAACAAAAGGTTTTATGACAACTGTAAGATATATATCTCCAGTCAAACGCACACGCTCAGACCAGGCTTTGTTCTACAAGGCACTATAAGCTTTTAATCGCTCTCTCTCTCTTGGCCAGGATGTGTGATGATACTTCAGGTGCATGATAATGAAAAGCCCCTCCCAGCACCATCCACATGCTCAGCACACACTAGATTTGAAACGGTTGTCTCTCTTTCATTTTCTATCTTTTCATGTTCAAGAAAGAAAGTCATATGGGTTTGAAATGACAAGAGGGTGAGTGAATAATGACATTCATTTTTGGGTGAAAATCACGTTAAGGCCCCCTTTGTGTAGAGTGCATTGCTTTGCGGCCCCCCAAATAAAGACTTATAATCTTAAACTTAAAATTTTAATTAAACCAAGAAAATATTCAGTTAAACAATGCTAAAACATCAATTCTTTTGGTTGGTGCTGTTGTTTTTCTGATGTTTGATTGCACAAAATTTATGATAAATATCTATATTTCTAAAATACCACAAAATCTGTGGCCCCCTGGAACCATCTTGGGCCCCCCAGGAGGCCACGGCCCCCAGTTTGAGAACCACTGCGTTAAGGCATCTCAGGTGTAAAGGCTTTTCGAGTCTTAGTGTCCGCACCCTGCTTAGACAGCATCCCATGTATCCTTAACGTAGGATATACTGTATGTTGTGATGCGCTATGTAAAAAAATTCTAAATGGAGGTTAGGTGCTAATATGTTTACCCAGTATGTATTTTACGCGTACACACTATTCCATAGCAAAACACTTCAAATCAAATTACTAGTGTGCCAGACAAAATTGCCGCCTATTTGTGAGGTTTTATGAAGATTAAGACACAACCTTAGATGGTAGGCATTAGGCATCTCACAAGGTTTTAGAGCATATAGCTGCTAAGTGAATTAAGGTAACAGAACAACTGATGAAAATTGTATACCAAATCCAAACAGGACTAATGAAAACAGCACGTGGAAACTGTTCAGTTGAGTGTTGCAAAGTATTTTGGCCAAGGCTGCATTTATTCGTCTTTTAACCACTTATGCCCTACGTGCCAAGTGGTTATGTTAATTAGGCAAGCCGGATGAATCTTTGCGGATATTGTATTGTTTTGAAAGTGCGTGGATGTGGTTTACTAATTATTCCGAAATGTAGAACTTCAGCCTCTTTGCAAGTCCAATCACTTACTAATGGCTTCAAACTCAGTTCAGGGAAACAGATTGGAGCTATTGTTCATGTCTAGATTTTAAGCAGCGGTTACCTGGGGTGAAAATCCATAGAAATCACTGAACAATTCTTTTGTATCGTTGGCACAACCTCTTACTTGAAACTAACACAAACACCCATTCTAATGTTGTTTTTCTATATAAAAAAAAAGCTTTGCAACGATTTGTATGCCAGCTCATTTTCACAGAAATGAAAATTCAATTTAATCCAATTCGAAAATGCCAACATGTTGCAAATTGTACAGCCAAGCAATACTTACACAGCATTTGACATTGCGTGCGTGCGTGCGTGCCAAGGTTTAACACCGTGCGTGTGAGTTTGATGGTGTAATGCATGTTTCAGAAGCTAAAACCACCTCAGCTGCTGACAATTCATTTTCACTCCTTTTCATTTGCATAGCTGTGATTTTCACTTCCAGTCAGCTTTCTATTAAAGCTTTATTTCAAATGACATCTATATCATTTAGGACCTTCCATCAGAGCGCAAGCAGTCCAAAGGCCGGAGACGAGCCCCAGGGGAAACATCACGCACGAGCCACATAATGGCAAACGATGCTTGCGAGAGAGGTCCAGAATCCCCATAACAGTTAAACTGACAGTTACATTTACAAGAGGAGGCTTTTTTGTCCTGCTTTCAACACCAACACTTCAAAACCCTACAGCCTTATTTGTACAGGACCGAGAGCACAATATGCCTTTCATTTACCGAGAGAGCCAGGACCGGGAAGTTTAGAGTAGTTTTCTTATTTCAACCTTTCATCACCGTACAATGTAATTTCCGTCTGAAGCTTGGACATTACAATCAAAGGCTGTTTACAGACATTTTAAGGGTCTCCTTGGAAAACAGCAGGTCGAGGCTTCTCGGTGGGACATAACTTACTGGCAAAATCAGCTTTTGCTTCTGTAAACCTGAATATCAAATGAGCATGACTATGAATTAAGCTAGCTACGGTGAGTCATTCTAAACCTACAGTATGATGTTTCAAGGTGATGTCAATCTTTTTTAGACTGAAAGTTTGTAAAGTCTGGTGTATGCACAGTGACACAGGGATGCTGAGACTGAATCTTACCCCTTGACAGCTCTTCCTCTGGCTTGACGCTTTCAAGTGTAAGAGCGTGAGAAGGAAGCTAGTTGCTAAGTTACACACCTCCTGATTTGGACGCGGCAAATCCATGGATATAAATGAATACAGGGAGACTTGTACACATTTGCATAATCCATACCACTCCAACTGCTCGCTGGTCATACAAATCGAATAGTATTTCACACACTTAAAATGTAAGTGGACAAGTGCCCATGTAAACCATACAGACTTCATATGTGTATCAGTGTTTTTCCAAAGCAGTTTAGCCCTAAACCTGTGTTTTATGCCACTCTCGTGCCACTATCCTCATGCACATACAGCTGCGAAAAAATTAAGAGACTATTCAAAATCGTCATTTCAAATCAGTGTCTGTTGAATTTCAACAAAATGAAACCTCAGGAGTGACAAAGTTTAGTGACAAAATATTGTTAGTAACTCACAGAATGAAACGAAAATGATGATTTCACCTAAACACCTATAAATAGTACATTTTACAATCAGAAAAATGGTCTCTGAAATGGTCTCTTATTTTTTCCGTGGCTGTCTATGATGCTCTGCAGTGCTCCAGTATTCAGTCTTTATGTATGTGGTTAAATCTGACTGTTTTGTGTTTTCAGGTACCTACCGAACTCCCTGGGCACAGAGATGGCATACACACAGCTCTGTCCTGTCGTGTAGTTCCTGGGGAAGTTGGGTGACAGAACGGTCCCATCTGTTCCAGTCGAGCGACTTCCACACGGTGCTGTTCGCGCAAACACACACACACACATTCATTGATTGGTGTTTATAGCTTAAACAGTCATGATAAAAAATGGTGTTTTTGATATACCAATCTCAACCTAAATGATCCTGCCCACTGAGGAATTGAGAAGTACCAGTTTGACATAAAAGCATGTTTTTCCTTTGATCTGCGGCAGCGGGCCAAAATTGTTGTAATTTTGCTGTTGGGTGTAACAAATTCTAGAGATTCTCCTAACACGGCTTGTCTAAAGAGCATCTATCGTGAATGAATTCAAGCACTTTTAGGTTACCTGTACCCTTTTTTTATTTATTATTTATTAAGTTGCTTTTATAAATAACAAGTCTTTTCCCAGTCACATTTGACAGGATTTGGCACCATAGTCACACTTTGACCAGTGTTATTTTGTGCCCTGTGTGAACCTTGTCACAGAGACAAATTGGATAGAGATGCATTGCTAGTTGATTATTCAGGGTGATATCTGTCGATACCGATACAGATATAGAATCTGAAGATTAAATGAATATTTCTTAATTTAATTCTTAACATTGTTAATAATTCATATGGACATTGAACATCAAACTGGTGATGTTTCTTAACATTTTCTAAATACATATTCATTGCATTTTCCTGTCCTCTTTTGATTGACAGGATATATTGGCCCTGATCATCAGATGTTTTTAAACTATCTGTCGATAGCCGTTAGAGTGAAAATTTGCATTTATCAACTGATGCCGATTATTGGCGGATATTTAAAGCATATTTAAACCAATATCACTATAAAAGAGACAATTGTGTATTTACACTGATGATATGTAATATAAAAACATAACTGGATGTTTACTTCATTACACATTCAAATATTTTTTGTTGTTAAGCTTCAAGAAAACTTTCTGTAAGGACTTTACCTTGACAGCTGGGTAGCCCCCTATTCCAGCCGGGTCTACCATCATCTCCCATGATGCAGGTAAGCGTGGAATAGCCCTGGAGGACATAGCCTGCTTCACAGTAGAAGGTCACGGTGGAGCCCAGCTTGTAGTCACTGCCCAGCCGAGTGCCATTCATCACATTACCGGGATCGAAGCATGACTCCCTGAGCTTGGCTGTAACGGAGAAGTTGGAGGAAAAACAAAGAAACACTTTAAGCATTCTAAGATTTACCTTGCAGGATGGTCCTTGCTTAGAACTGTATTCTTCTGTTTACAAGCCTTTTCTCAGAAAAAAGTAAACTTTATTTGAACATATCTTAGTTTTTCCAGATTTTTAATGCATGTGCATTAAATGCTTCAAATTGACTTGACAACAGTGGGTGGTTCCTCTGACTAAAAAAATCATGTTTTTAAGCCACTTCAGAGCATACACAGCAAAATCGCCAGTGTTAAAAAAGGTCAAATTAACACTCACAGTGTTTATATAATCCACACTTTGAGAGTGTATACATATATTCTGTGATATTAATATATCAAATACAATCAAAGGTTGTAAAATATTTGACTGTGATTGTTTGGGTACATTGCTCATCCCCAAAAGGCAGTCAGCCAGATGTATGCGCACACTGATATTATCATTTAAAAAGAGATGAGAGGGCCCATGAAGTGTTAGCATGAAATCAAAATGGATTACTTTTTAAATAAACATTCCTGCTTGAGCGGGATTTATTAGCGCGCAAAGAAAAAAAAGATTCTTCATAATTCGGCATCAAAATAATAACTAAATAATTAAGGTTTTTGCTGTAACCTTTACGAAGCCTATGTTACCTTTGTACTCCAGGTGGAAACCGGTATAGCTGACAGATCCATCGCTGCGAAAGGCCAGGTACATGGTGTTGGAACTGCTCTCGATCCGTTCCGGAAGCTTACTGTCCTGAAAGCTGCCTATCAATGGACTGTTGCTGTCTGGGCCATCGTAGATATATAAATAGTCGTAGTTGGGCTCAATGCTGAAGCTATAAAAGAGAATGAAAGAAACAAGATCAAATCCTTTTTTAGTTGTAAAGGAATCAAAAGCTGGATGGTGGTGGGAATCAAGTTGTCCTGAAGTCACCTATGGGGACGGCAGCATAAAGTAATAAAGTTACAGAGCAGATATACTGTATATAACTGCTACTTATACTTTATGGTATTCAAGAATTATCAACAGCTACATGTATATCTTTGAAACTATCAATGTCTAATAATATAAATGTGTGTTTTCTCTAGCAGTGGTTTTGTGTTTTGATTTTATACTCAATAAAATAACACAGGTAAACATTAAATCAACAATTTGCCTTAACGATTTGAAGCTGTCACATTCTATTGGGGTAAGTTGTCACATGTGTTTTAAGATGTCCTTGCAGTTTTTTTGTTGGCCTGAATGAAAACACAATATTTTTGTATGTTGGCTTTTCATATTTTTGCAGTTTCATAAACTGCGTATTATAATTGTTTTATATCAGCCGAATGTTGCTAAAAAGCCCACTGTAAAAAATTATTCTGTGTCGTAGTAGATTTCATGAAATTAATTGAGTAAATTTGACTTAATACAATTGTGTTCTTGTTTTTTAAATTAAAATTATAGAAAAAAATCTCAGAATTCTAAATGCACAAATTATTGAGTGAATTCAACTGAATTTTATCATGTTCAACAACCCACTTAAACGTGTATAAAGGATATTTACTTAATTATTTTGAGGGGGGACTACATGAATTATTTTAGTTAATTTCCCTAACTGAGCAGTGAATTTAAGAGTTCCCAGCATGCTTTGCACGCGACAGAATTAGGAGAGTCATTTTTGTGAAAAAGGGCTATTTTAGGTGCTTTACAATAAAATGAAAAACTTGATTGTGTTTATTGTTCAGTTGTCTTTGAGATTTAGAAGAGATTCTGTTTGTATTTTTGAGTTTTGTGGATCAAGTTAACTTAACAATGCTCAAATTAGTATTTCTTCATCATGTGACGTGCTTAAATAATTTAGGTAATTTTCCTTGATTTATTCATGGAATATTGCGTTAAAAATAAGCTTTAAAGTACTTAAAAATATTTTGTGTAATATTGTTACCATAATTCTTTTAAGTAAATATCTGTGTCATTTTTATAATAGGTTTTAATAGGTTTAATAATAGGTTTTTAAATGGCAAATTCTACTGTGACAACTTACCCCATACAGTTTGACAACATACCCTGCTACTGAAGTCACGAAAGCTTCATGTATGTTGAATAAAATAAATCTTTTTTCCTGAACCATAAGAATGGATATAAAAGGCGAAAGTTTAGGGTACGTTCCTATGCATAAATTCATTTTCGAAAAATAAACCTACCATAAGAAATATAAACGAGTAAAATCTATGACAACCCCCATCTGTTACACATGCTAACTCGCTGTGCATAGAACAACAAGCCTGCATGTCAGTGCTCCATTAAGATCTATAAATGAGGTAAACGTCAGCAATATGTTCTCATACTCAAACCTCAGAAGAAAAGGCACGTATCTGTGGTCAGAGGTTTCAGAGACAAAAAGCCACACTGATAAACTGATAAGGATTGTGACGGAATAAGAGTTTTGTTTCATTTTTTCTATTATGCAGAATGCTAAGTATGCCTGCCACACTTCACTGCATCACAGTGCTTAGGGGGTTGGTTTGTATAATTCATACAAGGGATAAGATCCTTTACAGCACATTAAAAAAGCCATTAGTTTTTGATAAACAGATGCATTGGTAGTTTTTCTGACATACTCTCTGTAGCTGTCAATCAGAAAACAATTATTTTTGAGGTAATCAGGACGATAGCAGAAACCGAAGAGTTTGGCTTTACAAGTGCAGTGTTGCTAATGCAGGGCGCATTTTTTGGAGGGGTGGAGCGTGGGTATTGTTCATTTCCAGTTTTGTTGTGGGCATATTTCATACTGCTGATTTTTTTTAAAGGGAAAGAAGCCAGTAATGGACTGTGTAATGAAAGTCTTTGAGATGGAACCGAATGAGAGCTATTTATTAGAAACCTGTTTGAGACATTGCCCTGTTGGCGGACCTCCAGCATGCTTATTTACTCCAAGAGTACGAAATTCAAATGAGAAAAGGGCTACTTCAGATGTAACGTCAAGCAAGAGAATGACACAGAGTTAAAACCAAGTTCTTTATCATCTGCTTTGGGGCTGATGTATGGCTCCAGATATTAGGTGTGAAGGTTTTGAAAAAATATTAGTAAATAAACTCAAAACAGCCCCAAATGGCAGATTTTGTTGTGATAAATGTTGTACATTTTGACACGTCGGAGTGCTGCCAGGTTGTTTTTGAGTTATTGTTGTCATTAGACTGACTGCTCTAGGATGAGTCAAAGAGAAGAGAAGGGAAAGTTTAGAGGGGCAACAGTCGCCGATATTTCAAAGCCAGCGCTGGAGGTATTGCGAGAGAGAGAGAGAGAGAGAGAGAGAGAGAGAGAGAGAGAGAGAGAGAGAGAGAGAGATCTTGACATTTAATAGCTATGAAAATCTACTTTCATTCATTCATTTTTATCGTTTTGTGTTTATTTTAAGTTCATTTTTTGCAGCTTTTGAAAATGACTATTATTAGCTTTTGGTTTATTTTTCATCCATTATTTTACAACAACACATGTTCAGTCACAAAAGAAGATACTTGGAAAAATGTTGTTAACTGGACCCCATTCACTTGCATTGCTATGCGTCCATATAATAGAAGTGAATGGGGTCCAGTGCTGTTCGGTTACAAACTTTCTTCAAAATATCTTTTGTGTTCTCCGATAGAAAGTCATACAGGTTTGAAATGACAACAAGTTGAGTAAATGATGACAGAATTTTTATTTTTGGGTGAACTATCACTTTAAAGCTATCAAACTAAAGACATTTCACCGAGCCAGCTGCACCGTTATTTACTGTAACTACTTTGCTGGTTTATTAGTTTGACATACAGTGCAATATTTTCTCTGGCATTACGCAATCATAATGAACTTTATGTAAATATATATTCCTACCGTTGAAATAAACTACAACAAAATTGCAAACACCTGTACATTTGTTTATTTGCACCTTCTCCTAAATGTGTATTGCTGTAATGCATCTTCTTGGATATATACTGTACCATCTCCGCAATGACTCTCATTAACAATAATAACCTTGAAGCCTCAGCGTTTCTTCCGCTGACTGCGTGCGCAGATGCTTATTAAAATTCTACGTCCTCACGCCTGGACTTAGCACTCACGACACCCTTTGATTCAGGTGGAAAGGAATGGCGTGCTAGTGATGCTATTAGCATTGACACGGAGGGTGGGCCACAGCAACTGTCAAACACCTACAGCACTCTAACTAACCCCACGATGACCCTGCCTGGAAGGAGAACCCCGGTAGCACCTCCAGCGTCGCCACGTGATGGCTAAATGAATAATGGACATAATTAGCTACATGATTGGACTGTGAAGGAAATTTATCAACCTTGCTTTTATACTAATTGGTCACATCATTCAAGGCAAAGACACCGCGCTACACCTTTAAGGCGAGTTGAAAAAATACCATCGGGTTCATTACGGACAAAATGAGCATAGAATTCCAGCTGGGCTCATTATCTCTCCCAGACATGAAATGCATTTTAATTCAGACAGTGATAGCAGTCGCCACTACATAATTACTCAACACGTCGACTGCGGCCATGTCAAAGGAGACCTTGGTGCTTGGTTTTGAATTCAGCATTATGACGCAGCAGCCTAAGTGAACTCATTAACTCAGTTTCTAGATATTACAGTTTGAGCGAGCACATTTCTGACGAATGCGTTTTACTTTCTCATCACCCACGATTCAAAACTCACTGACCCCATCACAACAGCGATTTGATATTAACCTTGCAACAGCGAACGCACTGCCTGCATTCAAAAACTTTGATGGTAAGTATACACAGACCGCAGTGAACCTGGAGGCGAGGGTCACTCTGGGCATTCAGGGAGGAGCTTATAAACCTGATGGTATGGACACAATCTAACGGAGCGTTGTAATAAGTAAGATACAAGCTGTATTGGGCTGGCTGGCGCTAAATTTATATACCATTACTCATAACTACTGCAGACACACATACATTTGTTTGTTTTGGTCTTTGTGAGGACTTGCCATACACTTCTGTTGTTTTTATACTGACCTACTAGACATCATTTTCGATTCCCTACCTATAACCCAACTCTTCAACCTAACCCTCACAGAAAAAATTTGGCTTTTTTTTAAATAAGTGTAATTTTGTATGTTTTTAATCAGTTTCCCTCGTGGGGATTGCTGGGTGGTCCCCATATTGTACATCACAGCTTTTACTATCCTTGTGGGAACATTTGGAGGAGTCCAAATCCGATAATACATACAGGTCGGCCCAAAAATTGTACAAACACACAAATCCCTGCCTAATCCACACTTTATACATACTCTTTGTCAAGCCAGACACTTATATTCTATTTATTATATAATGTTATTATATTTACATTATATACTGAAAATGAACATGCAAAAACAGCATTAAGATTCTAAAAAAACGAATGAGAAAAATATAATATATAATATTATCAATATAAAATATAATTATATATGCATATATCATTATATATAACATGTGGAAAATAATAAAATAAATATATAATAAAAAGGAAATTAAATGAATATAAATATAAATATTCATAACAATGTAAGACTTAGATTTAGACCCTAAAATATCATGGCTGTATGACTGTGATTTCTGTGTGCCACTGATAAAAAAATGTAAATAATAAATATTTAAACTGATCAAGGAAAAAGCCATATTTTACCTGATGAATGCAAGAGACAGGACATAGTCTGAGTTGACGGCGATGAGCCAGTCGCAGTCTTTGCTGTGCGGGTATGGATGAGGAAAGTTGGGCGACAGAATAAACCCAGAGGAATCGGTGAGATTGCCTCCACACGGAGCTGGGAGAAAACACAGAGGTTTCATATGAGCAGCATATGGGCATTAGTAACACATGAGAGCATCTTATTAAAACATTCAGCCCGAACATCTGCACAGCATGAGCCGAGAGGATGACTTCTGCGGAGAACATGCACAGAGTGAGATATTGAGAAATTCTTAAGCTCCTCGGAGGAACCGGACGTGTAAAGCACTCATATCTTATATATGAGAATGAGAAACAGAGGAAGAAAGCTACGTAGAATATGAAAGGAAAAGCCTAAAACTCAACACCTTCAGTTCCACGCATCCAAAAAGCAGTTTCTCCTTGAAAGAAACCTGAATTTCAAAATGTCATTAATTTGGGCACACTTTCATGTCGGCGTGAAGATGACAAGAAATCTCAAAGGTGTCTGCTCCCTTGGTTCCTTTGGTCCTGAGAATATCAAAAACTCTTTGATGTTCCAGACACGAGTTCTATTGTCAGCACGTATAGCCATACAAAACAATTAACTAAGCCTCTTAGATCGATTACAGAATATATATATATAAAAAATGAAAATGATACTTCATGGATGAGGCTTTGTTTAATGTTTTATGGTATATATAATATAAATGTACACCTTTTTCTTAAATTCAAATCCTACATTTTTTTGGAAACTAAACTATTATCTGACATAGAAACAACCCTATAAAGTATATACATTACAGAATTATAATCAAATCAAACTTTTTTGTTTGGACTGTCCAGTCTTTGATGACTTGACCTTCTCAACTGTTTCTAACAATTAAAATCACACATCAATGCCGTCATTTTGACATAATAGGCTGAATTAATATTTTGTAAATTGGAAAAATAATATTTACTAGAAGACAAATAATATAATACTATAATGTATAAGACAAATAATATTAGTCCATTGACAATCAACATTTTTGAAGATTACGAATTTCTTTTCACAGGCGCATGTTGCATGGTCGGATGCAACATGGGCCTGTGAAAAGAAATTCATAATCTTTCGTGTAGCTGTTGTAAAAAATCCAAAGCAAAACATGAATTCCAACTGATCCTAAATCCCCATATAATCCCTCACCTATACAAATAGGTGGGTTTGGCTGCCAGTAGTAGCGATTTTCCACTTGTATGCATGTGATCTTTACGTCTCCCTGTAGTTCATATCCAGGATCACACTGAAAGGTCACGGTGTCACCGGGTTCCCTGCCGTCTCCATTACGACTACCGTTCATGGGCACCCCTGGATCCCTGCAGGCAGTCGCCACTGAACCTGTAACCACATATTGAACCAATTAATCCATTACAGCAAAAAGAACAGTCATCACATACTGTCAATCAAACTGGAGTGAGAACTTACTTGAGAACTCAATGGCGAATCCAGACTTGCTGATGTAGAAGTCGGTCTCGAACTGAACGGTGACCATGTTGAGGGTGCTGTGGATGTTCTCGGGCAGCAGGGAGCCGCTCACCTCCCTAAGAGACATCTCATTCTCTGGGGGACCGTCCCAGACCCTCAGGATGTCATGTGACGCTTCCGTGTCGAAGGCCAGGAATTGCAGGCTGTTAATTTGAAAATACACACACGTACACATCTGGTCATACATGTCACGCTTCATTAGATGCACGGTACACGGCGATAGAAACAAAGGATTCTCTGACACAGAACAGGTGTGCTGTTCATTGTTATTCACAGCGTGCAGCGGATCAAACAGGCAGGGTAGCACACAACCTTACAGAGTCTACACTGAAAATCTTGTTTTTTTAATATAGAAATAAACACAATGCTTGGGGATTTTAATGAATTTCTTCTACAGCATTTATTAATATTAATTCATGTTAATTTCAGCATATACTAAAACATAATTAAAATCAAACATTGTCACTGTTAACATTAGTTAATGCACCATGAATTAACATGAATAACTGTATTGACATGAACTAATATTAACAAGGATTAATAAATGATGAAAAACGAAATTGTTCATTGTTAGCTAATGTTAGCTCATGCATTTTCTAATGTTAACTAATAGCCCCTTTTTGAAGTGTTACCGAATTTTGAATAATGAAATGGTATGCTGTCAAATGAAGATGAAATCGTTAAACTCTTTTTTTCTGGACAATTTGAAGGTCAGTAAGCAAACGTAAATACAATTTGTTTGTGACATTCACTACAGCATGAACTCTTCGGCACAAAAGATGGGGAGAAACTTGTGAAGTCTTTAAAGCATCATTAAAGCAAAAAAGGGATACAACAAACACTAATATTACTCAGAAGACATTTTGAGATTCGGCTAAATTCTATTTATCAGCAAAAATGTACATGCTGAGGAAATGTAAACAAAGTAGAAACATTGTCACCAGTGGCATCAAACTTTTGGAGCTCATTGTATTTACAGTACACGCAACATGCCATACTGTAGTATTACTCAGGATTAGATGTGACGGAAACGAATGATCAAAATTCTTTGCAGGGCCTTGACAGTACAGACGTAGGTAGTGTCAGATAATCACATCATGAATGTAACGCTTCAAGGTTTAATAATCGAGAAGCCCAATCGCATTCTCATTCTGAGCCGCAGTCCTTAACAATTTAACCATCCAGTCTGATTGAGTCGTCAGCCACAGATGAACAAATAATGAATGAATATGCGATTTCAAAAAGCTTTCGCCACTAAGAGAATTGGAAAGAAGACAAATGATTAAGGTTGCGGCGCAACATTTAAAGTGCATCTGCATTTTAAACCTCATAATGGCTTTGGCGTCGCAGGCCTCAGAACTGCCGTACGAGCAGTAAACAAAGAGATTCGCAATGTAGCATCAACTCATCTGATGTCGCTTTTTCTCTGTACAAAAGAGACAGTGACTAGCTTTGCCATTAGAAATTTATAAATAGATAAAGACCTTTAGGCTCCACAGTTGTGTGTCGGTAATGTGCTGATGACTTCAGAGGGATCTAAAAGTGAAACTAGAAACCTTATGATGTTGCCTGAATCCACCTCGATGACCCAGGTGCAGCGCAGATTGTTGTCATAGGGGAACGGGTAACCCGGTGAAAGAATGCGTCCTGACGTCTCCCCTTTAAAACGTCCACCGCATTCGGCTGGGGAAGGAGAGTTGAGAGGGAAGCATTAAGGAGATTCAAACAGTCGTGAGGTTTTTTGCACACTCTCGCCCTTCTACAAACACATCACTGCCTCGGATGATTTGCTGGCAAGCAGTGAAATAATTAGGGGCGGCTGGCAAACAAGTACAACATAAGTGGGGCAGTCAGAGAATGAGAAGCGGTGTGATTCATGCAGCTAGATCTCTCGGTCCGAACCAAAGTTTATTCACATTGTGCTTTTGGGTATTTGTACCGCTAGCAGAAGTTGTTTACTATTGTATCTCGGTAAGACAATAAAGGGATAGTTCACCAAAAAAGAATCATTTATTTAACCTCATGATGAACAAACCATGAATATGACTTTTTCTTATGTGGAACACAAAAGAAGATTTTTTGACAAAATGTCTCAGTGGTCCATATAATGGAAGTCAAAGGGGGCCAATGTTGTTTGGTTATCAACGTTCTTCAAAATATCTTCTTTTGCGTTGTGCAGAAGGAAGAAAGTCACACAGGTTTGGAATGACATGAGGGTGAGTACATGATGAAGATGTAGAAGAAGATTTGAATACAGTATTTTACTTAAAGAAATAGTTGACCCCAAATCAAAATTTCTGTCATAGTTTACTCACCCTCTTGGCATTTCAAACCTGTATGGCTTTCTTTCTTCCGCAGAACACAAAAGAAGATATTTTGAGGAATGTTGGTACGAGAAAACCATTGGTCCCTATTGACTTGCATTGGTTTTCTGTCCATTCAATAGAAGTCAACGGCTTTTTGTTACCGACATTTTTCTAAATATCTTCTTTTGTGCTTTGCGGAAGAAAGAAAGTCATACAGCTTCAAAATGACAAGAAGGTGAGAAAATGATGACAGAATATTAATTTTGGGGTGAACTATTCCTTTAAGTATTCTCTGCTTCTGAATTAAAAACGCAAATTTGACAAAATTACATTGCACAAACCGCACTTGCATCCAGATACATCCCAAAAGGTCGTCTCCGAAGGCAATTTATTCAGACACAAACAGTGACGGAAAATGCATTATAGTATAATAACTGCAACCTGGAGCATGCAAAGATGCAAATGATACATCATCAATAACACCGCAACTTAGGATGGATTGCTTTCATACTAATTGCACAATCAATATGCTGGCCAACCAAGCGGACCGCGTTCTAAAAAACACAGCAGGCGCTCCACCGTCCCCTGTATGTTCTCCCTACTACTTCTTTTACTTAACCACAGCTCACCCAAAACAAGCCGAGGTGTTTGTCACACCATCAATCAAATAACAAATGAGCCTCACGTCCATTCTGATGCCTCCTGATAGCATTCAGACCTGCCGCTTTAGCCCGGTGTACTCGCTTCATTATTACCCGGCTTTCACAAGCACTTTATTAGGAAACCTTAATTGCAGACACTCCCTTGATAACACTCTCTCTTCCCCAGATACCTCTTTTCCATCTTCCTTTCTCCCTCTCGCCAAAAAAACGTAAGGGCCGCGAGGAAGGATGAACCATTCCTTAATGATTCCCTTTTCAGCAATTCCTGTCACCGAGGCTCATTTGCATAAACCATCTACATGACAAACAATGGACGCACAGCTCAATGAAGCCTGAATAACAGGGTTCAGATTGTGACTTGATTAATCTGAACATTAGAGCGGGTTTTTTTAGACATTCGGAATAGAGGCATCTTCGAGAACCAATCCCTCCCCAGCCTCTCTCTAAACCAACAACCCACCACGCTCATTGCTCATGGAGGCAACGGCTCGATCACGTGTCATTGGACGGTTAGGATCGCTCAATCACCTCTGATTGGCTGCTCTAAGCGCTTAAAAATCAACACAATTCGCTGGGAGCTCACGGCATCCTCGTATTAAGAAAGAAAAGCCTTGCGGTCTCTTCCAGCCTAATTATGACAACGTGACACGGCGAGCCGTCGCAGGCAAGGTGCGTTTATGACTGAGGAACAGTTGCTTATTATTTTATTGCTCTTGCTGGAGTAAGACTGCTGATTTAGCATTACTGCCTTCATTTTATGAAGCTTCGTCTGTGAAAATGGGCGAATTGGAATTTCTCTTACAATCGAATTTCAGCTCCTTACCTGTGGACCTGAATGAATAAAAAACAGTTCAATATTTTATTTGTAATAAAAAAAAATGAATGACATGTCTAACTACTAATATCTCACTCTTGCTAAAGGTCACGTCGGATGACCCACCCATTTTGCCTGTGACAGGAAGTGAAATATCCTCCACATTATTAAGCATCCATTATTAATGCTGTGAGGAAAATATCAGCCTGAAACTTCAAGGCTGATTGATATTGTGCAAGTCTACTGCTGGTTTTAACGTAGAATTTACAAAAATATAAAAAACACGACTCTACTGTATGTCGCGCTACCATGAATAAATCCGAAACACACAGCGCACTATATCTGTCTGCCGCGCAGAAGCAATTTGGACAAGAGCGTTGAGTCTAATCAGACCTCATTAACACTAAATCTAATATTGAGCAAATCTGATCCGGGGTCAGTAGACGTACCAATATTCAAGTCATTGGAGGCTGGATCCCCATAATCACCATTAATCAGGAAAATGAAAAAGTAATAGCCGCACACAGTACAATCGGAGCCCCTCGTGTGCCTCGCTTGATGAAGAATCATCTTCATATCTCAACAGGGACCCCCCTTGCATCAGCTCCAATATTACCAATCTGTACCATTAATCACAGATGGAGCGGGAGGCTTCTGCCACTACTAATTTCGTCAAGAAACATCAGCCATTTGTATTTTATCAAGAAAAAGCGATCTTCTGTAATAAGACAGAATATTGTAAACATTAAGATCAGAAGGTTGTTTGGCTGCAGTCAGCAGTATCTATTGCAGATTTATAATACTGTATAATATTCTTTCTTATTCAACAGCCCCTGATAATTATGACAAACGTTTGAGAGCAACACTGAGCTCAGTTATGATAACCGGAGGAGGGACCAGACTGGAATGATGCATACTAGGCAATAACCGAATTTAAGTGTGTTTTCCATGATGAAGAAAAATCCTTATGCACCAAAAGAACATTACATTGCTCCAGTAATTATGATAATGAAAATATATGTGACAGTACATGCGACAGTGCAATGTTCTTGTTTGTATAATTAGGCAATATACCATGCCTCTTATATACGGTAAATAGGCTTACCAATGCAGGAGGGAAGAGGGTTATCCCAGGCCCGTCTCTCTCCTGTCATGCATTTGAGCACACCGCTGCCGTGAAGTGTATAACCGGGGTCACACTTGTAGGTGATGGTGCTGCCAGAGAAGTGGCCCTGGTCATTGACCTTGAAGCCGAACTGGGGTACCCCAGGGTCCTCACAGTGCGAGAGCTCAAAACCTGCAAGGCATGAAATATGTCAAGATGATGGCTCAAGATGCATAATAGAAAGTATATATGTTCATAAGTCTGTGAAAAAGCAAACTGCTCCTCCAAATTTAGACAAATTACATCTGGGAAACAAATTAGACCACTGTAATAAGTTGAGTAAGTTTAGATACAGAGTGTGACTGACAAGAAAACATTTTACATCCGGCTTCATGAGGGTCATTATTGTAATGATTGTTGAAATTTCCTTCGCCTGGTATTTTCATGCTGCTCGGTGGCAACGCTGTAAAAGTTTGCTATTAATTTGATCATTAACGGTAACAATTTGAAGTTAGGATCCTACTGGGCTGGAAGGCTGAGACGGTCCCTCGCTAAGCAGGCAGAACAATTAAGATGAAGTGCTCGGTTAATATGGAGCCATAATCAGAAGCACAGCACAGACCCTCTGACTGTGCCACACACCCTGTTATTAATTGTGTAGCTGTGACTCACTATTATTAAACAGCCAATGCTCATAAATAGCCAAAAACACATGGCTGCTCACACTCAACTCATTACACATCACATAATTTAACCCAAAGAAGTCATTTTTCAAAGCTGCACTTCATAATCATCTTCACTGGTAAGTTGGTAACAAACTTGAATTCAGAACTTTTCTTGTCAGTACTTGACAAACATGTACATTACAATATACAATAAGGTCCAAAACATTCCAGCGGTGAAGATGCTACTATCTGCATTTTTCAAAAAAAAAAAGTAAAAAAAAAAAGTGTAATATATAATCTGAAGACCAATTTGAATAGAAAATATTGCATCCTTTTTGCGTTAGCAACATGCACTCAAGCTTGCAAAACCCGATAATCCATGTTGTCCCAGCATGACATGAAAATGTTATAAAAAGCCTTCTGACCTTTTGTATCAAAGAGTAAACATGGCCAATGTCACAAATTTGCTTGTAGAGGGCACAAGCTTAAATATTTGTTCTTCCTTTTGTGCCATAGCATTTCAATGTTTGACATTTTTCAAAATCCTGTCACTTTTTTTCATACAGCACATCATGATTAAAATAGATTTCCAAACAAAGATAATATACAGCTGCAGAAAAAATTAAGAGACCATTACAAAATTTTATTTTCAATCAGTATTTCTACATGTATCGAATGAATTTGAATTTCAACAAAATCAAACCTCAGGAGTGACATTAAATCATCCAACAGCAATGTGAAAGACTGATAGCATGACAAGACGCGTGAAAACTGTGATAAAAATCTAGGTTATCACATTAAAAAAATTATGTTTGAACATTTGCCAAATACATGTACACATATTACTGTTGTATTGCTTAAAAGTGAATAAGAACTTGTTTTCTTTGCAGTATTTGAGGTCTGAAAAAAAAACAGAGCAGCTTTTCTGATATTTTGACCTGTTCCTCCAGTTTTCATTTTCTGCAAATAAATGCAAATAGAAAAAATATTTTTATTTGAAATTTGGGAGAAATATTGTTAGTAGTTCACAGAATGAAACAAAATTATTATTTTACCTAAACACATACCTATAAATAGCAAATTCAGAAAAACTGAAAATAATTTTGAAGTGGCCTGTACAGTATATTAACAAGATGCACCACTGCAAACATGGCCGGCAAATGACCTGACTTTGTTCCCAATTTTTGCGGCAACTTTTTGGACCTCACTTTATGAGTTTCATTACTTTAAACTAGTAAATCTAGTTCACTTCAAATTTTAAGTTTTTTTCAAGACCAAAACAAAATCTGGATATCCAGGGTCTAGTAAAGCTCCCATTGGATTGATATCACGTTTATGAGCAGTCCACCATTAGGTTGCATGTTGTTAAGCACAGAAACACAACTCTACTTTAGGTGGAGACAACAATCTGACCAAATCTTGATACCCGAATCTGATTGCTAGTTGATTACAGGTTGTAGTTTCAAAACATGTTCAGACCACGAGCCAACCAAATAAACAAAACAATTTTAATCAGCTACATTCCCCTTCCTGTCCTTCTCAGGTTTCTAAATTACAACTCCCAGAGGTGGCACGGTTTCACCTGCGCTTTCACTGACCTTTATTATGCACTCAAATGGCTAATCCTGCAGGGGGAATGGAATTGTAGACACACAGGGTTTTACTTGATTTTAAATGAGATAGCCCACCAGCAGGTTAATACTTTACCCCCCACTGGAACTAAAACCTCGTTGAAACCCAACGCTGTGAGCACAGCAGCCTTAAAGCACACGAATTCTGACCAAGTGCCTGCACAACTCTGGCTTTGGGCCAACAAAGCCAAGGTCAGTGGGGACACAGTCAGGTTTTTTCCTGATAATCTCTTTCAGCTAAGCAGAAGCTGATTGTCTGAGGTGTTCTGTATTACACAGCTTTTTTTATCGGTTGAGCTTAAAGTTCAGAGGGAATCGGTTGCATTTGAAATGTGCACAAACATGAAGTGATGCAATTTCATTTCTTTCTGTAGCTCTTCTCTTATGACATATATGAGAACTGCATGTGTAGTAAAGAATTACCGCAGACAATATACTGAGCTAAGTCGGTAATCCATATAAATATTCAATAACTCGAGCAGATCAGAGCAGAGGTTTCATGCACATTTGAACTAGCATGCAGGACTAGTATAATAACTCTGATTCAGGGCAATGCAAAGATATAAAAAAGGGTTAGGACAAGGCCGGACATTGAAAAAAACACACAACCCACAGTCCACTACGCAACATGCATTTACAAAACAAAAGCGCATTGAAGGACAAATTCATCATTGCACCATTATTAAGAGTGTATGGCTTTCCGTTTGGGAAATATATTTGGGAAATAACATACACGTACAGGAATTTCGTTCACACCATCATCTTGGAAAACATCCTGTTTGGATGCTCATTAAACCTAATGTGACAATATATTGCACCATATTTTGATAATATAGAAGCCATCAACTATCACTTAAATTCTCCACCGATCAAAATAAAGCAATAACATTCCACCTGCCGCCGTCTGCCTGTCAGTCATCTGCAGTGTGAACTGGCCATATGAGACAGGTACACTTTATTAAGAAGAGCACTTTATTTTGTGTGAATAGCGTTTCTTTATTACTGAGGTCAAGCCCTGGTGGACGGTAGTGTGTGAAGGGCGGAGGGACGAGGTAATAACTTACTGGAATAGACCAATTTGAAACCTTCTCCAGTGGCCTCTGCATCCGAGTAGAATTCCAGCCACAGGTGATTGGAGGTGCTGATGAGGGTCAAACCCAGCATAGATGAACCAGTGAAGGCCCCAAGCATGTGGGCTGCGTTGTCTTTCCCATCATAGATCTGCAGGTCACGAAATATAGGCATTAGGATCACAGTTTAGAGAGTTTAACCACTGTGCTAGAGCAAAAGGAAAAGCAAATGCTACCTGTTACTTGTAATATCTATAGTTAGAAAAGTCAGAAAATATGTATTATAGCCTAAATAATATAGCGTATTTTGTCAAATTTTATATATAGAGATGGTTTTATCGGAGCAAGGTGCCTGGCCCGAAGTTAACTTCTGGTCTGTGTTTGGTTATAATATAACTATGTATTTTATATTTAATTTATATTACTATTTTATTGTATATTGAATTGTAAATTGAAAATGCTTTATTGTATATTCAATTGTATTGTATTTGAAGAGTTTGGTTCCAAAATGAGATAACTCGATTCAAATCATGTTTTTTTATTATATTATCATGTTTTTGTTTTAATGTGTTGGTTTGCTGTATTTTTTTGTTATTATGGCTTCAATCAAAACAAACCAACTGCAGTTTGATTGATATTAATTGGAATCCACAATAAAAAAAACATGATTTTAGAAAAAAATGAAAACTGTTATTTTTCACACTCATGTCTTTCGAAACCTTTCCATGACTGTTTCATCTGTCCAACACAAATTAAGTTTTTTTGAGAAATGTCTGAGTGGAATTTGTGTCCGTACAATGGAAGTCAATGGGGAGCAATGTTGTTTGGTTACCAATGCTCTTAAAAATATATTTTTTCTTCTCTGCTTAAGAAAGTCAAACAGGTTTGAAAAGACATGAGCTAGATCAAATTAAATCATTTTCTGATAAACTACCTTTAACTTCATACAATGTAGAACCCTTATATCAAATATCCATATCTGAATATCCAAACCTAGTGATGTTGACAAATATGACTTGGAGATAAAATTACCCATTGTTCTCTTCAACCCTAAAACCACATGTAGAAATACCTTCAGAATGTCACCCTGGGTGAGATGGAAGGTTCTGGCAGAAATGTTGATTCCTTTCCC
Source organism: Triplophysa rosa (assembly GCF_024868665.1). NCBI lineage: Eukaryota > Metazoa > Chordata > Actinopteri > Cypriniformes > Nemacheilidae > Triplophysa > Triplophysa rosa. Next base: position 8,786,913 of record NC_079905.1, on the reverse strand, counting down.
AGCCTGCACCTGTATGCTGTAAATGCACTCGTGGTTGTTCTCATAGTTCGTGGGGTAATTCGGTGACAGCAGAATTCCTTCATTGTTGATGACCGAAGAGCCGCATTCAGCTAAAGATGGGAAATACATCCACAGAACATTGGGGAAAAACAACCACAAATCAACACGTCACCCATTAACTATTGCATATAGATATTTGGTTTTGTGCCATACGCAATCTCTCCGTCACGCCACACGGACATATTGCTGCTGTAAAAGCTCGCCGCGCTTTCATACGGATCTGGCATTATCAAAATTATTGGTCCGGACAGGACGAATCTGCTGCGCTCTTATAACAAAGAGCCTGAAAAGCAAAATCGACAGAGCTGATTCGCCATTCCAGGTGTTAATTCAAAATCCCATGTTGTTTATAGAACATAAGTTGGACTCCAAACAATAACCATGAAATGTGGGTTTAATGGAAAAGCAGACAGTAAAAACAGGTGTATTAATATCCATCATAGATTCTGATCCAGCAAAACGAGGAACATAAAGCACAGCAGCCCAGCTGATTTATTTAATGTCCCGCCACCGTTTCCATACACAGCTCCATGTTATATGCCGATATTACCAGTGTCATATTTTGAATAAATCAGTAATATAACTGGCTCCATTTAGTAAATTACCTATATAACGCCCCCTCAGTGATTCAACCCTAGGACATGAATTTATACCTGGCAAGACTTCATACTTCCCATATGTCCTTCCTGCTAACTTTCATTCAGTTCTGGGGAAAAAAAACGGGGCTCTTGCAAGAAGCAATATGTCTGACCCCATGAGGTTCACATTTCGACCAGCCTGCTGAATGCAATTTGAATAAGCGAGGCACTCCCACAAGGCGGCCTTTTAGTGAGACACTTGCATGTGTTTTGTTCACAGTGTGGCAATAAAGTGGCTGGGGAACATGCCGGGCGCAGGATGATGCTACAGAGTGCATGTTGGGTTTCTGACTGTTCCTCCAGGACTAGTGTCAGAAGTAATGTCTGCGTGCGGTAGTTACTGCACCGAGAGACGGTCCTCTGGCCCTGCTTCATTCACACACCCTGATCTAGTCTGACAGGCAGCTGAAACTGACCCTTATGTTTGGAATACGGGGAACTTCTAAATACTCTTTTCAGCGAGGAAGGAAGCACGTTTCAAGATTCTGAGAGTTGAGAGGGAAGTCAGATGTCAGTGATTATGGAGTGATGTTTAATGTGACAGAGCTGAAAGAGCAGCTAGGTGGTGTATCTTGACTTCTACTAACAGATGGTTTTGTCTGTTTCTGTTTGTTTTTTTGCATTCCAGTACACATTTTACAGAAATGAGAAATAGCTTTTTCATGCCGCTGAAACCAATACACTCAGCAGCGGATTCATGGCATAGACGCCCAGGGCGGCTGTATTCTCTGGGACAACAGCAGACACACACTTCATTTCCAAAGATAATGGAGCAATAATAGCAAATATGTGCCTTTCTTCAACTGCGGGCAGTTCTACGGGTTGATTTTAAATTAAACGAATATATTTCAACTCGTGCTTATGACAATCACTTATTTTTGCTACAGATGCCTTGAAAATAGTTTTTATTGTCTTTTACACAAACTGCGATGAGGTATGGGACGTATGATGTGTGAACAAAAAGAAATAATAAGGTAAACATTTCTTTAGAAAACATTATTGTGCATCATTTTTTCAAATAAGCTGCAATTTTGACAAACCATGCAAAAACGTGATTTAAATGTGCGTATTTAGGCTACATAAAATGTAAACTATGACATTAAACGTAGCGAGAGAATTTTATTCTAAAAAAAAACATTTTCAAGATATACAGTACGGTAAAATGAAATGTGGTGCAAATGACATTAAAATTATACTGTTCACAAAAAAGTGACAGAATTCTTGTGATGCATTTAAATGCTGTTAGTAAATGAATTAAATAATTTAGTGAGAGTGTGAAAACTATGTTTTATTTTCTAAAAGTCCACTTAAAAAAGGGCGCATGAGAAAAATCCATGTAGAGTCAGTGTGGGGAGGTGCCTGATCATGCATGTTTAGAAACATTTAATAAAAAATAAATAAAAATAAAAATGATTAAAATAATTCAGCGTTAAAAACACACATCACTTTTCCATAATACTTTACACAGTGTTTCAGTGTAAGCAAGTGTCTTATTGATAATGCAGCAGAAAAGGACTCCTGCCTGTTGACACTTTGTGTCTGATTTCTGATTTAGTTGCTCGGCATCATGAAAGGCCAATCTGATAAGATCAGCTTCTGGTACAAAGGCAGGAGGCTTTGGTTTTCTCTTCGTGACAACATCATTTGTGGGGCATACAGAAAGGATTGCATCCTCAAGCAACTCACCAAAGCTTGTTCAATTTGTTTCTTCTAGCGTTAATGCACTGCTCATTCGGTAGAGGAGAGTTCAAGCTACAAGCAGCAGTCGTCGGGCACAAATCTGCCACTATCAGCTGCTGCTGTCTGACTGACATTTACTGTCAATCAGTGTCTCTGTGCCTGATTCAATAGACGTGTGTGGTTTTCTGAGGCACGGGCGAAGATTGCCTAGAAAGTTCACTCAGGCGAGAGGGAATATTTTTGCCTATGGCGGGGGTGGGCAACAACCGGCATGCGCTCAAATATTAAAATGTGCTATCCAGTTGTACTAAATGTTCAAAAATGAGAGTAAAGAGAACGCTAATTGACTACCTGGTGCTTGAGTGGTGATCACCATAGGCCTATACTTCACAAAGCGAGATGAACAAACTCAAGAGTAAGTTTTGGGTTGACAAAACAAGAAAAACCCAACCTGGTTTAGATCAGGTTCAGCTGTTGCACAACGCTTGGTATAAACGTTCTTTGTCAACTCAGGTTTGATCCAGAGCTCGTGAGGCGCGTGCACCTGAAAGTGTGACACGTGCGGGAAACAGGAAACAATCACACGGAACACAGAAAGCATCATCAGTTTGATTGACTTCTCGCGAATACCAGCGCAATTCACTTTTCTGTTTAAGATAAAGAAATCATGAAAGAAATGTCGGTAACACTTTATTTGACGGGGTGTTCATAAGACTGACATGACACCTTCATAATCATGACATGACAAATGTCATGAATATGAAGGAGATTTTATGCATGTTTATGACAACTGTCATTAAGTGTCATTCGCTCATTTATGTAATTTTTAATGCAAAGATGACATTGTTTGAGATGTCTTTGTTATAACTTGACATAAAGCAATACATCATAATCTGTCAGTGTCTTTGTCAGGACAACTTGACATTACCAAGACAACATAACCTGTCATAAACATGACAGCAGAATAATAATCAAACTTAAGAAACTATGTAGCTTTATGGGTTAACATTACATAAAACTGTCATGTGGTTGGTTTTGACATTGGCTGTCATGAGGCCATTATATTCAAACAATCCACCTTCTTGAGCCCGAGAACTCAGAGTATGCTCAAACTTGGGTATAAACTGAAAACGGCTTTGTGCAATAGGCCTCAGGTTTTAAATGACTGCAAACACAGTGCAGAGAAAAAAATCATCAGGTAAATTACCTTATAATTTCTCTTCAGTCAAGTGGTCATTACTTAAATCGTGAAAAATGACAAAAAAAGTAAAAAACTGACTGTTTTAGGTTGGAACCAACTTAAAAAAAAAACAGTTCAGCCAAAAATGTATATTCTGTCTTCATTTACTCGCCCTCGAGTTGTTCCAAATCTGTATACATTTCTTTGTTCTGATTAGATATTTGGAAGAATGGTTGTAACCAAACTTGGCCACCATTAACTACCATAGTAGGAACAATTACAATGGTAGTCAAAAGTGCCCCAGAATTGTTTGCTTTCCTACATTCTTCAAAATATCTTCTTTTGTGTTCAAAAGAACAATACAATTTATAATGGATTTTTTCCTACTATGGTAGTCAATGGTGGCCAAGAACTGGTTACAAGCATTCTTCCAAATATCGTTCTCTTCAGATTTGGAACAACTTGAGGGTGAGTAAAGAATATTTTAAAATTTTCATTTTTGCGTGAACTGTTCCTTTAAGTAAAGTAACTTGTTTACATGATGACTTTTCTTTATGTTGTGTACTACAAAGTCAAATGGAATGCAAAAACTTTGAAGCTCAATATCATAAAACTGCTCACAATGTCAATAGAACCTTATAATTCCAAGGTTACGACTAGTAATATTACTTTTACTCATTGGAGTTACTGGTCTTTAAATTCCTTTTTTTAAGAAACTCAGGTGAAAACCTTTTCAACAGAACATGCCTCACAACATCTCACACAAACATCAGCGAGAGCAATACAATAAATGCCTGATATGATGAAAGGCAAACTGGAAGCTCTTGTATATCGTATCATGACATTTCAATCCAGCATGTCATCTAGCAAAATAACATAATGAACACATTGATACAGCTCAGTGCCTACCGAGAGGCAATTTTGCTCCAATTCCTTTCATAAAATAGAGGTATGTGAACTGCCTGAAGTGGAAGTCCGTATTTCCAACTCGTCTCTGTATTTACCATCATCGTGGCATCATGGGAAACACAGTGGTTAATTTCCTTGCAATTCGGCTTTGCAGAACCCAAACAACTCATACAGACAGTGTACAAAATGATTTTCCTAAGAAACAATCCATTGGCACAAGGTTCAGTGAAGCCACGTTCCACTTTCTTCTTTCCCCAAAACAGAGTTGCTCTGTGGTAATATAGCCTATATCCTCGGAGTGCAGAGTAAAAACGGAAGGAAAAGCCTTGTGGTATGACTACACGTTCCACTGGGGGACTTCGATATTTACCGGGCCTCTTGTAAACACAGAAAACAAGCACATTCGAAATTGAAGTGTTTGAGAAAAACAAATCAATTTGAAATGCAGCGGCAACGCAGGCAAAACATCGCTGAAATTGCTTTATGATGGAATGTGACCTTCTGAACCACAGGAAACAAAACTGAAGGGGAACCAGAACTGATGAATCTGCAAGGCAGTTGTGTGTGAGTCAGAACTTGAACCGCCCTGCTAAATAATCAGGTGCTGAATCGTGAAGTGGAATTTAAATTCAGAACACATCGCACCTGTTCACACACCGTTAAGAAGGGTATAACGCTATGTGGCGTCTGTAGGGCAGGTGGAAAAAGGGCTAATATAATCATAATCACACACTGATGTCCGCCCACCTGCACCAAATAAATACTCACATTCTCAATATTCTTCTGGAGAAAATGCATCTAAAAATGTTTAGCAAGTTTAGCACGCAGTACAAATTGGATGGGTCGACGCATTGAACCTCATTTGAAAACACTTAATTTGTGTTTTTTTATAAGGATAGTTTGCACAAAATAAAATTTATTTTATCATTTACACACCCTCACGTCCTTCCGAATCTTCTTTATGTTGTTCTTTCTTCTGCAGAACAAGAAAAGGAGAATTTTATAGAATGTTGGTAGCCAAACATTAATGGGGCCCCATTGACTTCCATTGTATTGACCAAACTACTAAGACATTTCTCAAAATATATATTTTTGTGATGCAGAGAAGAAAGAACAATACACATGTTTTGAATGAGGGTGAATAAATGATGACAAGTTTTTCATTTTTGGGTGAACTATCCCTTTTGAAACAAGGCGCACTGTAAAAAGCCAAACACAGTGGCGTAACTTTGTTTTGAAAAGTGGTGGGGACAGAGATGACAAAAACAATACTTTAATAAATTGCTTCTGTAATAACTCATTGGGTATATTTATCATATATAGTGGGTGGTCCGTCAATTGGCTACTCCGCTCTCACAGTATGTGGTTCCCAAACGGTCATTTGGGGAAGGTCACATGGCTGTTGCGGTGCACTACACTTAAAAACAGTTTATTCCTATGACAAAAAATGTCACTTGTTCATTGGTTTACGCGTTTTTGTGCTTGGACACTGGATGCAAAAGCAAGCACCGCGAGTGCGGATGATGCACACATTTTTGTACTGGCAGCGTTTCTGAAGTGGCGGCTCTCCGTCTTCCGCAAATACAACTTACGAGTGTGAGCAACGGGAGATGGTGAGAAAGCGGCGCATCCAGAGTTTTTCACAAGATTTAGATGTTAAAGTTTTTCTCAATTGCTAACACACAATTCATGAAACAACTCACCATTTTCTGACAACTATAAACATTCTCAGAACAATACACCAACTTGTACAAACCCCACACACAAACAGCCTCAATTTGCAAAGGTTTAACCATGTTCTCATTCAGAAAACACAAACACACAATATAATGAACTGAAGTGTCAATATGTAAACTCAAATAGCACACATTTGTCCATCAGTAAACATTCAGTTGCAAAACTGATGACACACCAATCAGATCTCAGGATAATATCAATAGGAGCACAGGTAATTGTGCATCCTAGAATCATCTACTGGGCTTTATACTACTTACTGTAAACATACAGTATAATTACAGTACACACTTTATATGAGAGAAATTTCTCTATTCTGTATCCAGTAAACTGTAGCACGTGTACACCCTTTTTACCTGTTCTGTATTTTTGCAGAAAATACGGAATACTTTTACAAAATTGGGCCAAAGGTGCAGAGGATGCCATATTTTTTACATTGCCTCCTATTGTTTCCTTTATCGTCTCTGTAAGTCACTTTGGATAAAAGCATCTGCTAAATGCCTGAATGTAAATGTAATTTGTGCAGTTGTGTACTGTATTGTGTTGCATGACCAGTTTACTGTATATTGTTCTTTGGTTTTTGAACTTCTCTTGTCTTGTAAGATCATCTTCATCTACTTTACAGTAGTGTAATGTTTTATTTTTTCCTAAAGCTCATTCTTGCACTTTGCTCTGTGCACTCTTTTATGTTGTATATTCTAGTAAACACTAAGCTGTCAAATTATTCTTGAATCCCACTAAGAGGTTTTAGTAACAGTGTTTTGAATTGATCTCACCAGTGTCTAAGACTATGTTGCAGTGTGGGTGATTTTGGGGGCTTGTGTGTCATATCTGGGGGAAAAGCTTGGTTTTTCAGCAAGTTTGAATGGTTTTGAGAAGAGAGCTTCATTTCGACCTGAAAATAGGATGTTTGGGGAATTGGGTGAGATGTTATGGATTTGTGTTTACTGTTTTGAGAATACGAGGCATAATTTCAAGAAATGTGTTCAAGCAATCGAGAAAAACTGTAATGGACCCTAAACAATACACACCTTGCGCAAGCATTTCTTAATTTCTTCCAAAAAGTGGCGGGGACATGTCCCACCCACACATTACACCTACAAACAGACAGACAGACATAATCTTGCCCTTTGCACATTCCTCACAATTACTCTTAAAGTCCTCATGAAGCACTAGGAAAGAGTAAGCTGGCGGAGACATTTTTTCTAACCAATAATAAACAGTGGAAATCCTTTTGTTATCCTTTTACTCCTAAATTAAAAGCAAACTGCTTAATGCCGGCAATAGATGAGATTTTGCCTTTCTAAACCCCTCAGGGAGCCTGACACAAAACCAAAGTCACGGCTACCCGAGCCCATTGTCAGATGACAGAATATTAAAGGGAGCAATATTGACATTTTCCATAAGCTTGATAGGCATAAAGTTCACTCTAACTGCATTGTAACCCAATTATGCTGATTCGAGGAGAGCTGCGCACCTCTCTCTCTGTGGGCTGCATGGAAAGAGGAGAGGAGGAGACGGAGGCAGGGTCTGCTATATTAAAAAGAGAAAGAGGTGGGAGAGAGAGAGAGGATGGGGACATGATGAGACAGACACCTGCTGGGTAAAGCATTAGGAATATAACAACACGTAGTGAATTGGCCTCACTCTGTTTACCGCTCGAAACAATAGCACATATCACCTCTGAAACACATCGTTTGCTCTGTAACTACCTGTTTTTGTCTTTTCTCGGCATCATCTATTGACTGTTTTCAGCTGAATGATGCTTCTGGTTGCTTTGAAATTCGTTCTGCAGTCCTCACACTCAAAGCATACAGACAATTATTCTCCTGAACCAGATCTTGTGGACCATTTTTGATCAAACAAAGCACATGTTCCATGATGATCTGACCATGACTGTGTTATGCACTTATGCCATGGCTTTCTGTTCTTCAGTCTCTGCTCTAGTTTAACTAGATAAAAACATTTTGTCACTGTCCTCGGAGCCTCGGATGTCCAAATGTTTTGTTTTTTACTTTGACAAGCACTTTTTGAAACTTTTTTTTAGTTAGGTATTTGCAAAACCCAGTGATAAGCATACAGTAAAGGGTGACTAATAATAATGATTTATGACAAAAATAAAAATGACGAAATATGGAGATACAATGTTTAAGATGGAAAGCAACGATATGTAATGAAACAATAGCTTTTATTAGGGCTGACAAACGATTAATCGGGATTAATCGAATCCAGAATAAAAGGTTTGTGTTTACATTATACTGTATATGTCTGTGTACTGTCCATATTCATTTTGTATTTATAAACACATACACATATATATTGAAGAAAAATCAAAATGAATAAAGGTTTATATATACTGTATATAATTTCAATTTTTGTTGAATATAAATAAAAACATCTAAACATTATTAAATAATGCGTATGTGTTTATAAATACAAAATGAATATGCAAAGTACACAGGCATGTATTATGCAAACACAAACTTTTATTCTGGATGTGATTAATCGCGATTAATCGTTTGACAGCCATACTTTTTATATTACGAATCCAAAAGCAGAGTCTCGCTTAAATATATTTTCTCCTTAAGAAAATATAAGGTTTTCTGGGACGGCAAACATGACAAGTTATTACACTTGCTCCAAATGCCTACAGCAAGCAACATGACGTTGTTTCTAAAGTTGTTCTACAAAAGATTCTTTCCATCAGCAGCATATACTCTATGCCTTACGTATTCTCCAGATGGAACACAGCTTTAGTTACTTTAATCTCTTTTACAGCACAAATTGTCATTTTGCTCTCTTGGGCAAACTGTATCTCAATACACACAGTGTCTCTGATACATTTAGAGCTTTGGTAGGGCAGACATGGCAAGTTATCCCGTTTGCTCCAAGTGCACAGTAAGCAATGTGATTTGTCCTGCTTCTGAAGTATTCTAGAACAGTACAATTTGTGCAAGTTTGTCGAGTTTCTTTCAATCAGCAACACACAGGCCTATATTTTACACAGATGGAAGAAAATGCACATAGCTTGGCTTACGTTTTATCTCTTTTAAAACAGAAACTGCCATTTTGGTCTCTTAGGAAACTTACAAACACTCTCAGCAAATGCAAGAGCAAATTCAATCAACTACCAGCGGGGTATATATATATATATATATATATTTACATTTACATTCAGTCATTTAGCAGCCGCTTTTAGTCAAAGCGACTTATAATATATGCATAAGTGCAATAAATGAAAATTGGTTTCATATAGCCTATCACAGTATACAGAGCTAAGGTTTTTTTTTTGAACGAGTAGAAAAGAGATAGAAGTCAGAACTGATCAGTCATGTGTTGACGGAAGAGATGTGTTTTCAGACGGTTCTTAAAGATGGATACAGAATCTGCTGATCTTGTAGCAGCGGGCAGATCATTCCATAAATGTGGAACCGATCCCGAGAAGGTACGTGAGAGAGATTTTTTACCTAATATATATATATATGAATATATCTGTTAGTGTGTCTGTGGTGCACACCCGTGTCTCGAAAAGATTCATTTCCATAAGAAAATCTCAAGCAGTTATCAGGAGCATTCTGTTAATACACCTCTGGCATTTGTAATGGAAGCACTGAAGCCAAATGCATTAAAAATGTACAAGACATGGCCCGTAAGATATAGCTCGCAACAAAGACTCCTTAAAAATACAGTTTTAATATCTATGCTAATGATAAAACCCTCCACACTGAAGAAGGAATGAAACAAATGGTGAAAAATGAGACGTTCATAAAAAGTTTTGCCAGCTAGATCGACGGAGATCAACATATTGAACAGCTTTTACAGCTGCAATTAAAGTTTAGAATACATTATGAATTGCAAATGATATGACTGATGGTTTCGCATGAATAATTGATAAGGCGATCCTACATTCATAAAGCATTGTCATCACGTACTGTGAATCATGTGACTGGCCCTCAGCGCGATATTTATGAATGTGCGCCTTTGGAGGTGATGAATATGTACCAGGCTGGGAATCAGCAATGTAGTACATCTAGAGCATTATTTTTAAGAGGTAAACGCAGTATTTAGATTCGGTTATCCTGAGGTGCAGAAAATAAAAATGAAATATTGTACAGGTGATGACGGAAACAATAAATGCACTATATGGTGATCAGTTCAGTGAGTATCAACTTCACCTTGTGTTTGTGTATTAGCCATAAATACACCTGAGGCCTTTCGTTTTGTCTGCACAACTTTCAACCCCATTTTACTGCATATGACTTAACTGGAACATCAATTTTAATTTAGTATATTTTTGGCTATAAAACAAAATGGTACCGCACTCCACCCATCACCCTTACATCATTCAGACATCTTTCTGCTGTGAAACACAAAAGAAGATATTTAGAAAAATGTCTCTGTGGTTTTGTGCTCATACAATAGAAGTCAATGGGGCCAGTGTTATTTGGTTACCACCGTTCCTCAAAATATTTTCCTTTGTGTTCTGAAGAGGAAAGAAGATCATGAAAGCTTGAAATGACATTGCGTGAGTAAATGATGGCAGAATTTTCACGGTTAGGTGTATTATCCCTGTTGTATTTCAATGACATTTCATTTTAATCAGGCACTTTGTGTTTGAGAAACATGCACACCATGAACTCTAACAAAACATGCACACCATAAACTAACAAAAGTGGCACTTTGCCTGGCATAATACGTGTTAACACTCAAGTTAAACGAATAACTTCAAGTTATCAATAAGTATGTGTCACGAAATATGCCCCGTGGTCTTTGAATGAGAAAAAGCATAATGTGATCAGATAATGTAACTCTTATTGCAACCTATTGAACAGGCTTGGCTCCACTCATAAACGTCAACCGCCTATGATTAATAGCACTATAAGAGGAAGATTGGATGCTGCAAGAGACTTTACCATCCCAAAGATTAATCTTAAGAAAAGATTAAAGTAGGCAAGCAGGAAAATAGTTGGCGTACTCTCAAAGGTTCTGCATTGGCTTCGAATGCATTTCTCCTTGAAAAGATCGGGGCGATTGCTTTCTCGAACAAACATATTGGAAGAAGTTAAGGAAGTTTAAAATGTGAATTTTAATACCAGTGGTACCACCAAAATGAATAAATAAATCTGAACACTTGTGAAAACTCCCCCGTCTTTCATTAGCTGAAAAACAGAAGGTGAGCAATGTTTTGATATGTGTTTATTTTGGGGAAAATTACCATTAAAACAGTTTACTGTACTTGTAAATGTCTTAGCATATTAAGCTAAGCATCTTAACATTAAATGATGTATGATGCAGCGAGTCGTAAAAATAAATGTTACTGTGTCTTTACATTTATTGCTACGTCTGGGGTCAGAGGGAGTTCATGTTGCACTGCTACTGTATATCTACTGTATTTTATGTCTCTAATAGACTTTCTTATACTAACTCCTGTTGTCCATTTGTCGTCATTTGAAAAAAAGGACCTATATTTTTTCTTATGTAATATAGAATCAATAGTTGTGATGGATGGCAGGGAGAGTTGAGGCCCGTGTTACTGTCAAGTCATTTTGATGAATACACTGCCTGTCAGCCTGCCCTGAAGTCAAAGTTCTAGTTTTTAATCCAAATCTAAAAATATCCTCAGTTCCTCAAGGCTTTATATATTATGCTCTATTTGAATCTAGTTCAAAACCTAGTGAGCTGCTGCACTGCCTATAAACTGTATAGTACCTCAGTACCTAGTAGAGCAATGTGTTAGTGATGCAAAGGTCACGGGTTTGATCCCAAGGGGAACACACATAATAAAGTGTAGGTTGAATGCATTGTAAGTCGATTTGGATAAAAGCATCCACCAAATGCATTAATGTTAATGTAATTCCTTAAATCCCACAACTAGGAATTCTTTGCGCTTCTGTGAAGTTGGAGGACACATCGATCAATCATCAATTAAAGCAATTTCCTAGAAACATTTATATAATGTTAGATCATTTTGAAATAGTTTGGTGTTTTTAGAACCATGACACAATACTCAGATATGCATAAAAATACATACACCACAATATTAATAAAATATTTGAAAAAAAATAAGACTTATCAATTCTTTTCATTAAGATAAATTGAACCTTATTTATAGTCAAGATTTCACTTTTTCTGCTTTTCCCACTAGGCTTGTCACAATGCATTGTGGGATTGTCTTTTCCCGAAAAAGATGCATCTAATGCTGCCCTAAAAACAAGGAGCATAATTTACCCCATCCTTCATGTTTGGGAACATCATGTGACACAAGGCCATATTGTTAACAGCACGCTGAAATCTCTATGGAGGGATGCAACATAGTTTGGACCTGATCCTTGATCTCCAAAACTTATTAGTTGTCTGGCACTGGACATTGCAACTTCAATAAAAAATTGTGGGGACACAGCAACCTGATTCGGGGAAGGGAAAACAGCTGAACACAAACAGCCATGATAAATGCAGTTATTATTTTTTTCAATTAATGTGAAAAATGGCCGGTGACCCCTTCTGCCCGTGGAAAAGCCTAGCACAATTGAAACCCCTCCGAAAGTTCTCCATTATTATAATTACTATTTTGTTTATGCCCCTGCATTGTGATATGCATGGCTAACTTCCAATAGATGCCGTTTCCAGACGCTCTATCTCCATCCCATGAACGCTTTATTGCCGGAGACTCGCTATCTGACGTCGGCGAGCAAGATACGCCGAGAGATACAATCAAGAAACACTGAAACATGACAATGGTGGCACTAAATCACTCCAAACGCTCTCAGCAGGAGCCGGCCAAGCAGAATAGTGAAAGCAACTGTGAAGGAAGGTTGTCGATGTAAACAGCTCAGCTCTTCAAGGTTTATTAGCTCTAGGCCCAAAGCAAACTGGGGACCGAAATGGAAACGTGACCCCTATGTACATGGCGACTCTTTGTGTTTTCGGGGAGACAGCAGTGATTACTTCATCGTAAACAGGCTCAGCAAAGAAAGTGACTGTAGTCATATTGGATTAAACCACACATCCGGTTGTCATGTTTGACCTTCCCTGATTATTCCCAAATAAAACGTTCAGATCAGCGAGAAGACGTTTGCGTAATCGTTCTTTGAATTAGCTCTACATCTGTGTGGTGTGCTCTTTTTAATCAAGAGAATAAATGGTTAAATGAATGAAAACAGCCGACAACGTACCAACACACCTTGGCAGAGGTGCGCTCCACATGCGCCGACCCCCTCCCAGGCAAATGATTTCTGGCGTTCCCTCCAGACGGTAACCCATATTACAGGAGAAGGTCAGGGTGTCACCGATCCCGAAGCTGTACCCGTTACGACGGCCAAACTCTGGCACTCCTGGATCCTCACATGGCTCCAGGTTGTATTCTGACAGAAACAGAAGTGTATGGAATAGGTATTCGCAAGGGTTCCCTTACTCTTTTACCCTTAAGACCTACAATTAATATACTTGGAATATTTTAAGTAATGTTAACTTTTATATCAATAAAATAACTGAATTTCATAGTATTATTGTACATAAAAAATGATAAACTATTAGTAACCTTTTAAATTATTTTTATATTTTTATATTTAACTTATCTAAAACATTTCTTTATTTATATTTTCTTTATTATTATTATTATTATTATTTATGTATTCAATTTCAAAAATAAGCATATTTCTTTTTTTGGATTGGGCATGGGAAGTTTCACAAAGTTTCACAACCTTCAAACTTTTTTTTGGCAAGGTTGCTCTGCAGCTAGCAAGATGAACCAAAAAACAAAAGTGGCCAGAGTACCACACAAACGCTAGCAACACAAAAACAATGGCAAAAAGTGCAACATAAAGGGACTTCTTTCATTATCTATTCACCCACATGTTACTCCAAACCTGTGCGACTTTCTTCCGCAGAACACAAAACAAGATTTTTTAAAGAGCGTTGGTAACCAAACACAACTTCCATTGTATGAACACTAAACCACTGAAACTCAAAATATATTTTGTGTTCCACTTAAGAAAGAGTCAAATACAGGTTTTGAACCACACGTGTGTGAATAAATAATGACAGAATTTTTGTTTTTTGGTAAACTGTCCCTTTAACTGCTGTCGTTTCTGGTATACACCTTACCTGAAAATGTGATGTTGAATCCTTCATACGAGATGGAGAAATCTGATATAAACCGGAGCTGGGCCTTGAAGTTGCCATAAAGACCTGCGTTGATGGGTGAGGGCAGTTCAGAGCCCGTGAGGCGGGCCAGCGGCTGGATAAAACTCCCGTTCTCAGTGATCAGCAGATAGTCGTGATGATCCTCCAGGTGGAAGGTGTTGAATGTGAACTGAACTCCTATTGAGAAAACAAAACCAATGAGTAAGTGAACCAGCCAACATTACGGTTCAAGTTTCTGTTTAACCCTCTGAGATGATCTGGTGGAAAAGGAAGCAAACTGCTAAAAAGGAAATAAAAAGGGAATGATAAGGAACATGAGGTCAACTTCATTATACAAATGTCAAGGCAAGGCCGGGATTGTTATCCCAAGGCCAGTGATGGGAGGCCATTAAGGACAGTATTGATATAGCCTACTCATACTCAATGAATTTAAACAACGGGACTGGCCTGGGGTCCACAGAATAAAGAAGCTTCTTGATATCGACCCTTATTTTTGCCTGTCTGTCAAAGAAAGAAAAAGTATTTCAGCTTCATCTGAACTGTCCACTAAAGAGAATGGCCTTCAAAATTGATATGCATTAGCAGCCGTGGGAAATTAAAATTCAGAGGAACTATCATTATGCTGAAATCGAAGGCTGGGTAATGATATTTCATTGTAGGACATCTACAAGTACCTAAATCTGTATTCATGACAGTCTGTGCCTAAGGCTGGTTTTAGCCGGACCCTTGTGAGCATTCTTTTCATCCAATTATCAATTCATATATTAGTTTTCAGCATTCGGACAGTCGCTACTGATGTTTGTGCATTTTAATAAGTTCACCTAGAGGGAAAATCGTGCTGAGGGGAAGATATGCTCATCGTTGACTTACCTTTCCCGTGGCTGACTTCCACAGTCCAGGTGCAGTTGAGGGAGCTGGGGTAGACCTCAGGGTATCCAGGGGACAGGATGGTACCACCCGGTCCTCGAACATCACCACCGCAGAGTGCTAAATGACAGATGAGACAAGGTAGGTCAATTACCTAGAGAAAGTTGTCTGTTGGCATAATATAAATGGATTTGAAACCTGCCACCTCGATGGCATTCAGTTCTAGATGCATTTGCTTTTGAGCCAATTAGCCAATTAGTGACTAATTCATTAGGACGTGGCTGATGGTACCACATGAGTGTGTGGCTGCACAGACTAAGATGTCACGTTTTCGCTTTTCTGCCGAGGAAATAGCTCATTCTAAAGTAATAAAAACACAACGCTTCATTATGCAAGGTCTTTATACACCTCTGAAGACAGTTACGTGTATTTTATTGCATTTCTGTCAATAGATACTCCTTAATCTTCCACATTGCACCTACATGCATCAACAACACCAGACTGCAGTACCCAGGGCTGGACTGGGAAGAAAAATTGGCCCTGGCATTTTTAGGCCTGCATCGGCCCTCCACCGAATCTGTCGACGGGGGGGCATGCATACGTGTCTTTTGCATTCGCGTTGCGTGCATTCGCATTTATAATACGTCCGTCTAAGCGGCCAACGCCTCCGTTCCGGCCCCATATGTTAGCGGCCCACCGGGAAAACGCCCGGTATGCCAGATGGCCAGTCCACCCCTGGCAGTACCGAACTGCTATACAGTGTATACAGTAGTGAACAAATGTCTGATCTCTTCAGTGTAAATCTATCTGTTTTCTAAGCTATCTAAGCTTCCTTCCTAAACACCTCTTGGGCGTAACCAGAGACATGGGCGTAACCAGGTGCGTATCTATAATGCACGGTGCACTTAGGAAGCACGGAAGTGAGATGACAGTGCGTAGCAAAACGTGCCCCTGGATGTTTTATCTGAGGAGCGCATCAGTTCCTATCAGCTGCAGCAGCCTTCACAGCAAATTGCCTCTCAGAATCTCGCTCAGCGATGGGCTAATGGCCTTGCATCGAATCACATTGTTTTACTTTAGCTGTGTCAGAATGTAGAAAGAGAAGGAATGTAATGAAACCGCTGGAAGGACAGCCAGCCAAAGGAGCTTTGACTTGGATAGGTAACGTCTTTTATCCAAAGAGGTTTCATTGCCGGTATAGCGATAGTTTAGGCCCTATTCATCCCGCTTCATCAGTGAATCTGAACCTCTTTTATTTGAGATGCAAATTTACATGTCAGCCTCTTACTTTTAGGAATGGCTTTATCAATAAAGATTCACAGGTCTTTTAGTGCTACAAATGCCTGGAAAAACCGACCGTCACAGGTGGGCAGTGGGTGGCTCCACCAATGGTTCTTCTCGCACACCAGCGGCTCTTCGTGGCTGAGGCGGTAGCCGGAGTCGCAGCCGAAGGACACGGTGGAGCCGATAGAGAAGTCCTGGCCATAACGGAGTCCGTTGACTGGAAATCCAGGGTCCAGGCAGGAGTAGGCATCTATGGTTACGCCTAGAAATCGTGAGAATACAATAAGAGCGTATTTGTGCATTACTGTGGATCAGATTTACTTTTTTACATTTTGGAATTAACAGCCACTTCAGTTAAAGGTCCAGTGTATGAAATTTAGCAGCATCTAGCAGTGAGGTTGGGAATCGCAACCAACGGCTCACTCCACCTCTCCCTTTTGAAGCACTACAGTGGCAGACACAAGGCAGACACAAGACTAAGATACCGTCACATTTTCACTTCTGTGCCGAAGGAGATAACAAATTTATGAAACGTGCTCTGTAGAGCAGTTTGTCCGTTTAGGGCTTCTGTAGAAACATCATGACGAATTCCATGCAAGGGAACCTGCGGTGTATGTAGATAGAAATAGCTCATTCTAAGGTAAAAAACACAACGCTTCATTATGTAAGGTCTTTATACACCTCTGAAGACATAGTTATGGACATTATATTGCTTTCCTGTCGAAAGATCCTCCAAAAAATTACACACAGCACCTTTAAGATTCTACTTTTATCCTTATGGTGGACCAACTCAAATGCTCCAAATTTCAAATGGTCACTTGCAAATTGTTCAAAGTTTACCGTGCACTTACTCTCATAAAGAATCTTGAAGCCGCTGTTCGAGCGGCTGTTGTCAGTGGTGAAGAGCATGTACAGGTGGTTACTGCTGCTGAATAGAAACTGAGGCACCTGGGTGCCGTTGAATGAGCCAATTAGAGGAGAGAGAAGATTGGACCCGTCGTGAAGCTCCAGGAAATCACAATTCAACTCCGTTTGAAATCTGGTTACAAAAATGAGAGAATTATTTGACGTCTGGGCAGAAAACAACACAATTGTCCTGTGGTTTAAATAGAGCACATACTGTACGGTACAGCATGAAAGCACACCTTTCGAATGTGATTTTAATGGAGCGCCCCGGTTCGGCCTCTATGACCCACTCGCAGTTGAGAGAGTCTTTGTAGTATCCGGGCCACCCAGGAGATAAAATAACTCCACTAGGAGCTGAGAAATGACCTCCGCAGGGAGCTGCAGACAAAGTCCATGCGTTGAATTACATGTATTTCATTTGATCAAAAAGATCTGTACATTTTTAGTTGAAGTCTTGCATTTTGTGTCACTGGTTTCACCAAGCAGAATGGCAAAATATAATGGCATACAGTGAAAAATACAGAGTATAATACATATAATATTAATGAATTATATAAATAGATATACAAAAACTCTGCATCAAAGTGTTACAATGGCTGGCGGTTAATACCTTTAGACTGTCAGTCGGTTCCACTGACCATATGAATGGTGTTAAATAATTAAAACATGCTGGGCAGAGAACAATGGATTGACACGGCTTTTAACAACAGATGACAAGCTGCTCACCACCACATGTCCCATTAACCCCTGCCTGTGTGACCCACAGGTAACTGTCCATTCCGTTTAAAGTCACACTGCAAACAAGCACAATCGTCCACTTGTTTGGGACTCCTTTCAAGCAGGTCACATAATTACCTTCACACTTTGGGATGGGGCCGCTCCACATCACCTTTCCACTGTTCAGCTCACAGGTGATGGTTTCTGCTCCCTGTGTCTTAATGAAGCCATCCTCGCAGATGATGGAGATGGAGCTGCCCAGCTGGAAACTGTCACCAAATCGTTTGGCGTTTAGAGGAACTCCTGGATCTGGACATTCATTATGGCCGAATGCTGGAAGAAAAGACACGAGATGGTAGTCTGGAATCGGACGCTTCAGAAACACACTTCAAATCTTGTTCGTTTTAGGGTAAATGTTTGTAATTAAATATGTTTAATACAGTTAATCGTTTGCTGCAGTTGTCCCAGTTTTGTCACAGTAGTTGTAAAAGACTCCTAAATTTATTAATAATTATCAAAATAAAACAGCTGTTTCCACCAAATAAAACCGTTTATAGAGTTGATGTTTTCTCTTTTCTTTTAATTTGTATATTTTCATTTGCTTTAGTGTTTCCATGTGTTTGACGCAGTTTTAATAAATCTATTTTGTCATTTTATTGTGGGAGTGAGATGAGTAAAGTGAGTATGTTACGTACAATAACATCGAGAGTGTCACCCACATAAATGTCCTAACATAATATTGCAAAAGGTCATAAAATATTATTTAGTTATCTCTTTAAAAGAACTGAATCAATTAACATGAACAACACAAAAAAATATGAAAGAATAGTGCTCTCAAATCGGTTAATCGTTATTATTTGATCCTAAAATAAATGTTTGTGTTTGTATAATATAGTTGTCATGGCTCTGCTTCCTTAGTCATGTTTTTCTTGGTCCTGTAGCAGAGCCATGACAAAGTCTTTGGTTATGTGTTTCTGTCATGGCTCTGCTTCCTTAGTCATGTTTTTCTTGGTCCTGTAGCAGAGCCATGACAAAGTCTTTGGTTATGTGTGGAGAGAAACATATTATTGTCCGTTTGACAATAATATACGTTCTCTCCAGTGTCTTGTCATTGGCCCCATCCCTCTTGTTTCCTCGTTATCTTTCCCTGAATGTTTAATGTCTCACACCTGCCCCATGTCGTTATCCCTCGTTTGTGTTTCCTATAAATACCCTCTTGTTTCTTTGTCTTGTGCTCGTGCATTGTATGTATCTGTATGCAGTTCGTCTTGTGCTTGGTCAGTGTTTACCTGTGCCATATGCTCGTGTTCCTGTGGATGATGTTCTGTCTTGTTTCAGTAAGTGTTGAGTTCAGGTCATGTCTAGTGTTTGGTTAGTTTAGTGTTTAGTTAGTCTTTATTTCTGTTTACTTGTGATTATTGTTTTACCCCCCCGTGGGTCCTTGTTTTGTGTTTCTGTAATAAATACCGTTTTTGTTAACCCCTTCACTGCTGCCTGCAATTGGGTTCTCTCCACACCTCCCCTCATGACAGAAGACACTGGAGAGAACGTATATTATTGTCAAACGGACAATAATATGTTTCTCTCCACACATAACCAAAGACTTTGTCATGGCTCTGCTACAGGACCAAGAAAAACATGACTAAGGAAGCAGAGCCATGACAGAAGCCCCCCCTTTAATGAGCACCTCCAGGTGCTCACCAAGGGGTAGACGGAC